>NW_027189629.1:42500-125000 GCF_040958095.1 Procambarus clarkii
AGAGTTCGAAATTACGAGCGAGGAGGTCAAGAGACACCTGCTGGATCTGGATGTTAGAAAGGCTTTTGGTTCAGATGGGATCTCACCATGGGTACTGAAAGAGTGTGCAGAGGCACTTTGCTTGCCACTCTCCATAGTGTATAGTAAGTCACTGGAGACAGGAGACCTAACAGAAATATGGAAGACGGCGAATGTGGTCCCAATATACAAAAAGGGCGACAGGCAAGAGGCACTGAACTACAGGCCAGTGTCCTTGACTTATATACCATGCAAGGTGATGGAGAAGATCGTGAGAAAAAACCTGGTAACACATCTGGAGAGAAGGGACTTCGTGACAAATCGCCAACATGGGTTCAGGTAGGGTAAATCTTGCCTTACAGGCTTGATAGAGTTCTATGATCAGGTGACAAAGATTAAGCAAGAAAGAGAGGGCTAGGCGGACTGCATTTTCTTGGATTGTCGGAAAGCCTTTGACACAGTACCGCATAAGAGGCTGGTACATAAGCTGGAGAGACAGGCAGGTGTAGCTGGTAAGGTGCTCCAGTGGATAAGGGAGTATCTAAGCAATAGAAAGCAGAGAGTTACGGTGAGGGGTGAGACCTCCGATTGGCGTGAAGTCACCAGTGGAGTCCCACAGGGCTCTGTACTCGGTCCTATCTTGTTTCTGATATATGTAAATGATCTCCCGGAGGGTATTGATTCATTTCTCTCAATGTTTGCGGACGATGCTAAAATTATGAGAAGGATTAAAACAGAAGAGGACTGTTTGAGGCTTCAAGAAGACGTAGAAAAGCTGAAGGAATGGTCGAACAAATGGTTGTTAGAGTTTAACCCAACCAAATGTAATGTAATGAAGATAGGTGTAGGGAGCAGGAGGCCAGATACAAGGTATCATCTGGGAGAGGAAATTCTTCAGGAGTCAGAGAAAGAAAAAGACTTGGTGGTTGATATCACGCCAGACCTGTCTCCTGCAGCACATATCAAGAGGATAACATCAGCAGCATATGCCAGGCTGGCCAACATACGAATGGCATTCAGAAACTTGTGTAAAAAATCATTCAGAACTTTGTATACCACATATGTCAGGCCAATCCTGGAGTATGCAGCCCCAGCACGGAGTCCATATCTAGTCAAGGATAAGACTAAACTGGAAAAGGTTCAAAGGTTTGCCACCAGACCAGTACCCGAGCTGAGAGGTATGAGCTACGAGGAGAGACTACGGGAATTAAACCTCACTTCGCTGGAAGACAGAAGAGTTAGGGGGGACATGATCACCACATTCAAGATTCTGAAGGGGAATGATAGGGTAGGTAAAGACAGGCTATTTAACACAAGGGGCACACGCACAAGGGACGCAGGTGGAAACTGAGTGCCCAAATGAGCCACAGAGATATTAGAAAGAACTTTTTTAGTGTCAGAGTGGTTGACAAATGGAATGCATTAGGAAGTGATGTGGTGGAGGCTGACTCCATACACAGTTTCAAGTGTATATATGATAAAGCCCAATGGGCTCAGGAATCTGTACACCTGTTGATTGACGATTGAGAGGCGGGACTAAAGAGCCAGAGCTCAACCCCCGCAAACACAACTAGGTGAGTACAACTAGGTGACTAGGTGAGTACATAGACACAGATTTACGTATGCCCTACATAAAGTGTTCGATGTGTCTTTTACATAGTCATTAATGTGCATTTACAAAGGTGAAATGTAATTCTGATCAGCTTCCATATGTACTTTATGCACATACACATACATACACACACACACATACATATATATGTACATATACATATATACATACATGTATACATACACATACACACACACACATGCATTCACATACATTTGTCTCATTTACTCTGACAGAGTGAGATAGCTGATAGAGAAACTAGTGTGCAATTATGCACTTAATCACTGAAGGTGATGAAGGTGCTTGTACAAGCTCAGGTTATATAGTTACATCACATACATACATTGTATGATTGATACATTACATGGTTAATCTTGGGTACAAGTCCAATATATCATCAAGTGTTCCAGTACTCATATAGTAATTACACAGTTCAGCATTAGGTAAGGTAGTAATTACATTTCCCCTTTGTAAATGCACATTAATGACACTATGTAAAAGACACATCGAACACTTTATGTAGGGCATACGTAAATCTGTGTATCTATGTATTTACGTATGTAGGTTAGCTTAGCATTTTAAAAGCACCGAATCACCTTCTGTGGTTGATTGTTCAATAAACCCCTGAACTATATGTTTAACACTTCTCTAACCCTGTCCATGGAGGACAGAAGAAAATGTATATACGCTGGTTAGCATTGTAAATGTGTGGCCACGTCTGTGGTAGAAAATAATGAAAAAAATATAAAAAATTGCTGGCCGCCATTCACGTCTGGAACACAACCTAACTGCGAGCCTCTCATTGGCTGGCCGCCATTCACGACTGGAACACGACCTAACTGCGAGCCTCTCATTGGCTGGCAGCCATTCACGTCTGGAACACGTCCTAAATGCGAGCCTCTCATTGGCTGGCCGACATTCACGTCTGGAATACGACCTAACTGCGAGCCTCTCATTGGCTGGCCGCCATTCACGACTGGAACACGACCTAACTGCGACCCTGTCATTGGCTGGCCGCCATTCACGACTGGAACACGACCTAACTGCGACCCTGTCATTGGCTGGCCGCCATGCACGACTGGAACACGACCTAACTGCGACCCTGTCATTGGCTGGCAGCCATTCACGTCTGGAACACGACCTAACTGCGATCCTGTCATTGGCTGGCCGCCAGTCACGTCTGGAACACGACCTAACTGCGACCCTGTCATTGGCTGGCCGCCATTCACGTCTGGAACACGACCTAACTGCGATCCTCTCACTGACTAGCAGACGGAAGTGCTCACGCTACAAAAAACGGAAGAGTGATGGAGTTCTTAGTAGTATTGACTGCCTGCTGGCCGAGTTATGTATGTTTCATACGTAATTTTGTGGTGTATTTGCTTCCAATATAAAGTGCGCCACTCGTATTTATACTCTAAAATTGTGTACAATAATCAAAGCTAATTTTTGTTCCAGAGTGATCTGAGTTATTGAGAATCGATGCAAAAATCAGGAAGATATCACGAGGGTATGGTACCAGGGGGAGTACTGGGTGGCCGAGGGAGTACTGGGTGGCCGGGGGAGTACTGGGTGGCTGGGGGAGTACTGGGTGGCCGAGGGAGTACTGGGTGGCCGAGGGAGTACTGGGTGGCCGGGGGAGTACTGGGTGGCCGAGGGAGTACTGGGTGGCCGAGGGAGTACTGGGTGGCCGAGGGAGTATTGGGTGGCTGGGGGAGTACTGGGTGGCCGAGGGAGTATTGGGTGGCTGGGGGAGTACTGGGTGGCCGAGGGAGTATTGGGTGGCTGGGGGAGTACTGGGTGGCCGAGGGAGTATTGGGTGGCTGGGGGAGTACTTGGTGGCCGAGGGAGTACTGGGTGGCCGGGGGAGTACTGGGTGGCTGGGGGAGTACTGGGTGGCCGGGGGAATACTGGGTGGCCGGGGGAGTACTGGGTGGCCGGGGGAGTACTGGGTGGCCGGGGGAGTACAGGGTGGCCGGGGGAGTACTGGGTGGCCGGGGGAGTACTGGGTGGCCGGGGGAGTACTGGGTGGCCGGGGGAGTACTGGGTGGCCGGGGGAGTACTGGGTGGCCGAGGGAGTACTGGGTGGCCGAGGGAGTATTGGGTGGCTGGGGGAGTACTGGGTGGCCGAGGGGGTATTGGGTGACTGGGGGAGTACTGGGTGGCTGGGGGAGTACTGGGTGGCCGAGGGAGTATTGGGTGGCCGAGGGAGTACTGGGTGGCTGGGGGAGTACTGGGTGGCCGAGGGAGTATTGGGTGGCCGGGGGAGTACTGGGTGGCTGAGGGAGTACTGGGTGGCCGAGGGAGTATTGGGTGGCCGGGGGAGTACTGGGTGGCTGGGGGTGTACTGGGTGGCTGGGGGAGTACTGGGTGGCCGGGGGTGTACTGGGTGGCCGGGGGAGTACAGGGTGACTGAGGGTGTACTGGGTGGCCGAGGGAGTATTGGGTGGCTGGGGGAGTACTGGGTGGCTGAGGGAGTACTGGGTGGCCGAGGGAGTATTGGGTGGCTGGGGGAGTACTGGGTGGCTGAGGGAGTACTGGGTGGCCGAGGGAGTATTGGGTGGCTGGGGGAGTACTGGGTGGCCGAGGGAGTATTGGGTGGCTGGGGGAGTACTGGGTGGCCGAGGGAGTATTGGGTGGCCGGGGGTGTACTGGGTGGCCGGGGGTAAACTGGGTGGCCGGGGGAGTACAGGGTGACTGAGGGTGTACTGGGTGGCCGAGGGAGTATTGGGTGGCCGAGGGAGTATTGGGTGGCTTGGGGAGTACTGGGTGGCCGGGGGAGTACTGGGTGGCCGGGGGAGTACTGGGTGGCCGGGGGAGTACTGGGTGGCCGGGGGAGTACAGGGTGATTGGGGGAGTACTGGGTGGCTGGGGGAGTACTGGGTGGCCGGGGGAGTACTGGGTGGCTGGGGGAGCACGGGGGAGTCTTATATGTTCCGGCTACCTTCAGGAAACATTCGACAACCTTCAGGCAACCTTCGGCAACGTTCAGGCAACATTCGGCAACGTTCAGGCAACATTCGTGCTCTTGCGGGCACAAACTGTCAACATTCCTCTGTTATTCATCCAATATATTTACACCAATGCTTATTAAAGTTCTCGTGTGACTTTGGACGGTAGGTGTGTGGGAGGCAGGTGTGTGGGTGGCAGGTGTGTGGGAGGCAGGTGTGTGGGAGGCAGGTGTGTGGGTGGCAGGTGTGTGGGAGGCAGGTGTGTGGGTGGCAGGTGTGTGGGAGGCAGGTGTGTGGGTGGCAGGTGTGTGGGAGGCAGGTGTGTGGGAGGCAGGTGTGTGGGTGGCAGGTGTGTGGGAGGCAGGTGTGTGGGAGGCAGGTGTGTGGGTGGCAGGTGTGTGGGAGGCAGGTGTGTGGGAGGCAGGTGTGTGGGTGGCAGGTGTGTGGGAGGCAGGTGTGTGGGAGGCAGGTGTGTGGGTGGCAGGTGTGTGGGAGGCAGGTGTGTGGGTGGCAGGTGTGTGTGGGTGGCAGGTGTGTGGGAGGCAGGTGTGTGGGAGGCAGGTGTGTGGGTGGCAGGTGTGTGGGAGGCAGGTGTGTGGGTGGCAGGTGTGTGTGGGTGGCAGGTGTGTGGGTGGCAGGTGTGTGGGATGCAGGTGTGTGGGAGGCAGGTGTGTGGGTGGCAGGTGTGTATGGGAGGCAGGTGTGTGGGTGGCAGGTGGGTGGGAGGCAGGTATGTGGATGGCAGGTGTATGGGAGGCAGGTGTGTGGGTGGCCGGTGTATGGAAGGCAGGTGTGTGGGATACCACTTAACCTTCAAGTGGTGGGATACCACTTAACCTTCAAGTGGTGAGGTACCACTTAACCTTCAAGTGGTGAGGTACCACTTAACCTTCAAGTGGTGAAGTACCACTTAACCTTCAAGTGGTGAAGTACCACTTAACCTTTAAGTGGTGAGGTACCACTTAACCTTCAAGTGGTGAGGTACCACTTAACCTTCAAGTGGTGAGGTACCACTTAACCTTCAAGTGGTGAGGTACCACTTAACCTTCAAGTGGTGAAGTACCACTTAACCTTTAAGTGGTGAGGTACCACTTAACCTTCAAGTGGTGAGGTACCACTTAACCTTCAAGTGGTGAGGTACCTCTTAACCTTCAAGTGGTGAGGTACCACTTAACCTTCAAGTGGTGAGGTACCACTTAACCTTCAAGTGGTGAGGTACCACTTAACCTTCAAGTGGTGAGGTACCACTTAACCTTCAAGTGGTGGGGGTACCACTTCCTAAGACCATAAATGGAATTATTTAACATTTCACATACAAGTGGAGTCAGTTCAGAGAGTGTGGCGACGGTCTGTCTGGCTCACAGTCGTTACACGCACACCTGTTGTGTGTTAATGTTCACACGTGTGGCGAGGTCACATGTGTGGCGAGGTCACATGTGTGGCGAGGTCACATGTGTGGCGACGTCACATGTGTGGCGAGGTCACATGTGTGGCGAGGTCACATGTGTGGCGAGGTCACATATGTGGTGAGGTTACACGTGTGTGGCGAGGTCACGTGTGTGGCGAGGTCACATGTGTGGCGAGGTCACATGTGTGGCGAGGTCACATGTGTGGCGAGGTCACATGTTTGGCGAGGTCACATGTGTGGCGAGGTCACATGTGTGGCGAGGTCACATATGTGGTGAGGTTACACGTGTGTGGCGAGGTCACGTGTGTGGCGAGGTCACATGTGTGGCGAGGTCACATGTGTGGCGAGGTCACATGTGTGGCGAGGTCACATATGTGGTGAGGTTACACGTGTGTGGCGAGGTCACATGTGTGGCGAGGTCACGTGTGTGGCGAGGTCACATGTGTGGCGAGGTCACATGTGTGGCGAGGTCACACGTGTGTGGCGAGGTCACATATGTGGTGAGGTTACACGTGTGTGGAGAGGTTACACGTGTGTGGCGAGGTCACATGTGTGGCGAGGTCACATGTGTGGCGAGGTCACATGTGTGGCGAGGTTACACGTGTGTGGCGAGGTCACATGTGTGGCGAGGTCACACGTGTGGCGAGGTCACATGTGTGGCGAGGTCACATGTGTGGCGAGGTCACGTGTGTGGGTCAAGGTCAGGTGACCTTGCCGTCCGCTAAGCTGATAATTACAGAAGTATTTTCTTCTTTACAACAAAGAAGCCGTTATCTAGGCATGGTAGGAAGATAGCCAGATGCTATCTCCTGGTAGGTGGGACTTAGCTCCTGGGTCCCACATGAATACCCGAGCAAATGTTAGTAGCGCGGAGCATCCTTACACCAGAGAGGCTTCAGCAGAAATAGACCTGGACCTAGATTCTCGAAGCTCCATATATTTCTTCATAAGTAAGTGTGCTACGAAGTTTCCTCAGTACGTCCTAAGAAGATGCTTACGTGCAATTCAGGTAGATGTTCTTACGAAGATATTTGGGTTTTGGGTGTGGTTCACCTGCATGCCGACAGAGGTATTGTTTCTACTGTGTTTCGTTTGGCCAATCAGAGAGCAGGCAATATTCTTCATCTTGAAGATTTAGCCAATCATGACGCTGGCTTATCGGAGCTCTACTGTCCCCTTTTTATGTCGATTTTTCTAATAAAATTACTATATTTCGAAGTAAAACAATGTTGTTTTTTCAACTTGTACAGCCAGCACCGACATTGTTGTAAACAAATATGTTATATTTTTTGTTTACCTACGTAATTCTAAGAGATACTGTGTAGCTGTCCTTGTTGCTCGGAAGATGCGCTAACAATTATTATATATATTTACCTGAATTTACCCAAGGGCCACTAACTATCTAGTGGCCTCGACGAGGACAGAAAGCCGGCGGCTTGTTAAAGGGCCCGCCAAATGTCTTAATGATATTTTTTTAGCTGGATTTTGGCATTTACGGCTTCAACGGGTAGGCGGTTCCATGGGTTCATGACCCTCTGGGTGGAAAAAAATATCTGTTTCCAGTCCTACTTGAGAGGACATACTCTCCAACACTATATCTGTGATTGCCCTGTTATCAGTGACTTCATACCAAATGGTATGAGGCACTTTGAGCTCTGTAATTACTTCATACACTCAGGAATATTGGAAGATATTCTTGTGCTGTACCCAGATTTTGCCAGTGGAGGCTAATAGATCAGCCTTAAGTATTTTGTTCTCTCCTGATTCCATGTATGACTGGCCATCCTGTGAGGTGAGGATGTTGGGTGAGCTTGTAGCTGGTTTTTGATCTACACTGTGTGGTCCTTTATACAGAATAGGGAAGCAGCACATTGCTGTGTATACCTAAACATGTTAAAAAAAATACATTGTTTGAGAGGAGTCTTGTAGAAACTGGTGAGAGTAATTATAATATAATGTTTCCATGATTCAGTGCTTACCTCTTGTGAAAATCGTGAAGTTGTTTAGTCAGAGTTATTTTTTTTTTTTTTTTGTATTGAGGTTGGTATTTTCTCCCTTGATTCCATGTATGCCTAACCATCCTGTGAGATGGGAGTATTAGATAAACTTATAGCTAGTTGTTTATCTACACTGTGCAATCTTCCACATAGAATAGGGAAGCAGCACATTGCTGTGTATACCTAAGCTTCTTAATAAATATTTGCATCAATATTTTTACAACTGACAGGATTTGTTTTACATACAGGTGTATTATTTGTTAAAAAAAATTGGTTTGTTGTTACACACTATGGTGCTACACAGCCTTCCCAGCTTGGTGCCTTCTTTGGTTAATTACTTACTGATTGTTACACAGCCAAACTGTGTAACAGGAAGAGGTGTTGGACACAAATTTGTTCCATGCTAAATGTAGAGGAATCAGCTGAGTATTCCACAAATAAAATAAGTTGCCTCAGCTTATAAGGTAAATATAATAAAATAAGCTGTTGACCAGACCTCACACTAGAAAGTGAAGGGACGACGACGTTTATCGATCGACTTGAGAATGGTCCAGGACGGACCGAAACGTCGTCGTCCCATCACTTTCTAGTGTGTGGTCTGGTCAACATACTTCAGCCACGTTATTGTGACTCATCGCCTGCATAAAATAAGCTGCCTCAGCTTATAAGGTAAATAAAATAAAATAAGCATTTCTCAAATAAGTAGCTGCCTGACATCACTGCCTTACTGCTACATAGCCTTCCCGGCTTGGTGCCTTCTTTGGTTAATTACTTGTTACACACACACAAATTGTGCTACAGGAAGAGGTGTTGGACCCCTACTTCCCTCTCTCTTTTTTAATAGTCCATATAGTCATAATTATAGGTTTAAGTATTCAATGAGAAAAGTTTTTGAAGTTTTTACCCTAACATCAATTGTGCAGCATATTTTTATTTTATGTCTCACCCAGATTTAATTTCAAAATAAAACCAAACAAAATAAATTAAAATTGGGTATGTATAGCTAAGGTACACCCGTAGCCTGACTTACTGCTAGGTGAACAGGGGCATTTGGTGGTAGTAAATGCTCCCATCAGCCCGGGATCATCACCTTCTCTCGTATTTCATGGTCACCAATATATATTTACTTAATAACTACAGGTATAATATCTTGCTAATATAAAACTAATTCTAATATCATAAAAGACATATTTACTACAAGTTTCCAGCAGAGAATGTATATATAGTTAACACGAAGGACTAATCCTTGATGAGACTCTCCAGCTACTGTTTGTTTATAATAAAATCGATCCTCAGTGTTGTGTAGAAGAGAAAAATTGAGTTATATCCAGTTTACATAAAGCTACGAGTGGTCGACAGCACTCTTAGCGCGACGGAGTATACTTACGAAGATTTTCCTTCTTAAATGCCTACCTGAATACCGACGTAGCCGCTACGAAGATGCTAAGAAGAAAAACATTCGTAAGTTCCTTCGTGAATCTGGCCCCAGGACTGCAGAGGCCTGCCCCAGGCCGGCCAGGAGTGGGGGGACCATCCCGCCATCTAACCATCATATACTCAGAGACCTTGGCGAGTTGGAATAGTGTTTTCCACATCAAATGTTGCGTAGTTTCAAGGGACAGTCGGCCGTAGTGGCTCTAAACGCCTTGTGTGGTGACGGGAATTCTGAACTAATGTTGATATTTGAATGTCAAGGGGCAATGGTTGAATTATGAGACCCATATGGTTGAGTCATCATGAATATCTGATGATGATTTAATAATCGTTTCACTTTTAAATTGTCTTGCATCCAAGATTAAGGAGATCAGGATTCATGTCTTGGCTTATTAAAGCTAAAGGGGAGAGTTTAGTTATTTATAAGTTAGTTAAGTATGTAACTGAAGTTTAGTTACTTATAAGTATGAGTGGAAGATTCTTACCTTGCTTCTGTCCATGCTTGCAGTTGTTCCTCGTCACTTCACTAAATACTATAATAGACAAGTTCTATTCCTTGTCTTATAAGTAACTCCTGAAAGGATGGTGGCAGGTCATCCTTCTTCTATACCTCTTTCTGTCCACTAACATATGTCGTCTATCTCCACTTTATCTACTAACTTGTACTAGCCTCATCTTTCTCTCTCTCTCTCTCTCTCTCTCTCTCTCTCTCTCTCTCTCTCTCTCTCTCTCTCTCTCTCTCTCTCTCTCTCTCTCTCTCTCTCTCTCTCTCTCTCTCTCTCTCTCTCTCTCTCTCTCTCTCTCTCTCTCTCTCTCTCTCTCTCTCTCTCTCTCTCTCTCTCTCTCTCTCTCTCTCTCTCCCTCTCTCCCCCTCTCCCCCCCCCCTCTCTCTCTCTCTCCCTCTCTCTCTCTCTCTCCCTCTCTCCCTCTCTCTCTCTCTCTCCCTCTCTCTCTCTCTCTCCCTCTCTCCCTCTCTCTCTCTCTCTCCCTCTCTCTCTCTCTCTCTCTCTCTCTCTCTCTCTCTCTCTCTCTCCCTCCCTCTCTCTCTCTCTCTCTCTCTCTCTCTCTCTCTCTCTCTCTCTCTCTCTCTCTCTCTCTCTCTCTCTCTCTCTCTCTCTCTCTCTCTCTCTCTCTCTCTCTCTCTCTCTCTCTCTCTCTCTCTCTCTCTCTCTCTCTCTCCCTCTCTCTCTCTCTCTCTCTCTCTCTCTCTCTCTCTCTCTCTCTCTCTCTCTCTCTCTCTCTCTCTCTCTCTCTCTCTCTCTCTCTCTCTCTCTCTCTCTCTCTCTCTCTCTCTCTCTCTCTCTCTCTCTCTCTCTCTCTCTCTCTCCCTCTCTCTCTCTCTCTCCCTCTCTCCCCCTCTCTCTCTCTCTCTCTCTCTCTCTCTCTCCCCCCCCCCCTCTCTCTCTCTCTCTCTCTCCCCTCTCTCTCTCTCTCTCCCCCCTCTCTCTCTCTCTCTCTCTCTCTCTCTCTCTCTCTCTCTCTCTCTCTCTCTCTCTCTCTCTCTCTCTCTCTCTCTCTCTCTCTCTCTCTAAGTATACCGTCCGTCCTATTTTCGCTCTTCCCAAACATACCACGTGACCTTCAAAGAGTGAGTTAACACTTGACCTACAATTCCAACACCTCCAGTACTCTCCAACATCTCCAACACACACCTGTAACACACAATCTGGGAACACATACACCGGGAACACACACACACCTGGAACACACACACCTGTTACACATACACCTGGAACACAAAAGCATTCATTTAATATCACTTATTATTCATTGTTAATAACATTATCATGAAAGAAAATGCAGAAGGTCATTATGTCCATTCGAGGCAGCTGCTATTGGTCCATACGAGGCAGCTGCTATTGGTCCATACGAGGCAGCTGCTATTGGTCCATACGAGGCAGCTGCTATTGGTCCATACGAGGCAGCTGCTATTGGTCCATACGAGGCAGCTGCTATTGGTCCATACGAGGCAGCTGCTATTGGTCCATACGAGGCAGCTGCTATTGGTCCATACGAGGCAGCTGCTATTGGTTCATACGAGGCAGCTGCCAATGGTCAATACGAGGCAGCTGCTATTGGTCCATACGAGGCAGCTCCTATTGGTCAATACCATTCAGCTACTATTGGTCCATACGAGGCTGCTCCTATTGGTCGATACGAGGCAGCTGCTATTGGTCCATACGAGGCAGCTGCTATTGGTCCATACGAAGCAGCTGCTATTGGTTCATACGAGGCAGCTGCTATTGGTCCATACGAAGTAGCTCCTATTGGTCCATACAAGGCAGCTCCTATTGGTCCATACGAGGCAGCTGCTATTAGTCCATACGAGGCAGGTTCTATTGGTTCATACGAGGCAGCTGCTATTGGTCCATACGAAGTAGCTCCTATTGGTCCATACGAGGCAGCTTCTATTGGTTCATACGAGGCAGCTGCTATTGGTCCATACGAGGCAGCTCCTATTGGTCCATACGAGACAGCTTCTATTGGTCCATACGAGGCAGCCCCTATTGGTCCATACGAGGCAGCTCCTATTGGTCCATACGAGACAGCTCCTATTGGTTCATACGAGGCAGCTCCTATTGGTCCATACGAGGCAGCTCCTATTGGTTCAAACGAGTCAACCACGGGTGAGGGCGCCGTATAGGAGGCTCCACCCTCCGGGTGAGGGCGCCGTATAGGAGGCTCCACCCTCCGGGTTAGGGCGCCGTATAGGAGGCTCCACCCACCGGGTGAGGGCGCCGTATAGGAGGCTTCACTCATATCTTAACTCTTTAAGATTTTAACTTCAAATCATCAGCAGTTTAAAGACCAACTAATGAAAATTGAACACTGCTTGGCCGGGAAACCTCACAGATCCAGCCCAAACATGCTGCTGCTTGGGGACGTCAACCAGTGTTCTGGTTCTGCAAGAAGAATAATATTACTGTCCTGAAGATGATCGCAATTCTTGATCAAACCCCAGCAGAGCACAGTTAGTTTAGTTTAGTTCATTTATTATGCACCCCATACCCATCAGTCACTCAGGTACAGTCACAGTGAAAGGTTGTGTTAGCTGGAGCTCCGATTCTAGTAACATTATTATAGCAATAATGGAAGCATTAGTGAAGGATTTGGTGAGTCTGGTTGGAGCTCTGAGAGCAGAGATGGATTCCCTGCGGGAGGAGGTACGACGGCTGAGACTTCGGGAGGAAACGAAGGAGGAGGCCAGTGTTGACGGGACCTCATTAAGAAGGACTGACGGGACCAGTATTAAGAAGACCTCGTCTTGGCAAGTTGTGAAAGACAGGGGTCGTAAGAAGACTTTGGCAAAACCGACAACTAATAGCCTACACCTAAGGACTTTTAACGCATTTGACGTATTAGAGGACGAGTGCTGTGTTGAACCTGTTGTTCAACGAGGAGGCAAAGACAAAGTAACGAAGAGCATTGAAGCGCAGGTCCCTCAAACTGCTCGAAAGGAAAAGGGAGAATCGAAGCGAATTTTGGTTGTGGGAGATTCCCAGGTGAGGTATTTAGACAGAAAGTTTTGTGCCAGAGATAGGGGGAACAGATTAGATTAAGGGTTTGCTATCCGGGAGCTGGAATTGGTGATATTGTTGGAAACATGAGTGATATTATGACGGGAAATGGAAACAAACCCATTATTTGTATTAGTGCAGGGGGTAATGATGTTGGACGAGTTAGGAGTGAGGAACTAATACAGAGATTCAGGACAGCCATTGAATTAGTTAGGAGCAAGGGAGGAATCCCGATCATGTGTGGCATTCTTCCAAGAAAGGGAGTCGGAAATGAATGGATGTCGAGGGCACTTGGTGTCAATTGCCGGCTGGAAAGATATTGCAAATCAAATGCAATATCTTTCATAGACAACTGGGAACACTTCTATGGAAGAAATGAAATGTATGCTCGTGATGGGGTGCATCTATCGAGGGCTGGGGTTGTTGCTGTTGCGAACTCGTTGGAAGAAGTGGTTAGAGGTGTTTGTTTGGGTTTAAACTGTTAGTAGATAGAGGTATGGGAATTGATTTGGAGGAAGGAGGTAATCAAAGTATGTGTTTGTGGGAGAAAGGAATTGGCAAAATGATCAGGGAAAGAGAAGGGCCTCAAAATAACAATTCACTTGGGTATATTACACTAACAGTAGAAGTCTAAGAAATAAAATTAACGAATTAAATGCTCTTGTCTGCACAGAAAAAATAGATATTATTGCACTTACCGAAACGTGGATGAATGTAGAAAATAGAGAACTATTAGCTGAATATCAAATAAATGGTTTTAAACTATTTCACGCAGATAGATATATTAGACGAGGAGGTGGAGTAGCCATATATGTTAGGGACAATTTGAAATGTAGTCTCAAAGAGGGAATCAAAACTGAGCCACACAGAAACTATTTGGATAGAATTAAACGAAAAAGCTAATAATATTATAATAGAAGTTATATATAGGCCACCAAATTTAGACAGAATGGAAGCAAAGCATCTATGGGATGAAATATCTAGAGCATCTAGATCTAACAGTATTTATGTCATGGGTGACTTTAATTTTAGTGGAATAAACTGGGTGAACAAAACAGGGAATAGTGAAGCAGAAGATTTTCTTGAATTAATTGACGATTGCTTTCTTACGCAACACATTAAGGAACCAACACGGGAAAATAATATTTTAGATTTAGTGTTAACTAACAGGGAAACACAAATTAATGACATCGAAATAGGGAGTGAGCTAGGGAACAGTGATCACAAAGAAATCAGATTTAGCATAGAATGGAATAGACCTGTAGGAGATAATTCTGTTAAAGTGCCAGATTTTCGAAAAGCTGATTTTAATAGCCTAAGAAATTTTTTGGGTCAAATTGATTGGAAAGTCTTGGGTATGGGGTGTGGGCCGGTCTTGGAGCGAGACATGAACCCAGCGATAGGTGACTTAAATGGGGATTTCGATGTGGATTCAATATATAACTTATTTAAGAATATTCTAAACAAAGCACAGGAACGTAGTATACCATACAAATTGAATAGATCGAATACCAATGACCCAAAGTGGATAACAAAGAATTTGAAGAACCTAATAGGTAAAAAGAGAGCTTGGTACAAAAGGATTAAAAATGGGGAGGTCACTTTAGAACAGGAATTCGTACAACTGGTTAGAAATGTTAAAAAAGAGATAAGGAAAACAAAAAGAAACTATGAAGTTCGCATAGCAGAGCAAGCAAAGACAAATCCTAAAGGGTTTTTTCAGTTATATCGTACTAAGACTAGGGAAAGGTTAGGTCCATTAAAAACTGAGACAGGTCAAATAACAGATAATGATGAAGAGATGAGTAGTATTTTTAATAAATATTTTGTATCTGTATTTACTAAAGAGGAACTTAACAATATGCCTTCAGCCGAACAAGTCTATGTGGGTGGGGACGAGGACAGGTTGACGAGTTTAGCAGTTACCAGGGAGGATGTTCTTAAACAAATAGTAAAACTCAAACCAAACAAATCCCCAGGGCCGGATGAAGTGCTTGCCAGGGTGCTTAAAGAATGCAAAGAGGAGCTTTGTGACCCACTGTCAACCATATTTAATAAATCAATAGAGTCAGGCAGAGTTTTGGAAAGTTGCTAATGTGGTACCAGTTTTTAAGAAAGGAGATAGATCACTTGCGTCTAACTATCGACCAATTTGCCTAAGGTCTATTGTGGGAAAGTTACTCGAATCTATAATAGCAAATAAAATTCGTGTTCATCTTGAAAAACATAAATTAATAATTGAGTCGCAACATGGTTTTATAAATGGCCGTTCATGTTTAACAAATTTGTTATCTTTTTATTCTAGCATAGTTTAGGCAGTTGATAGTGGTAAGGATTGTGATGTTGTGTACCTTGACTTTAGCAAAGCTTTTGATACAGTGCCACATGAAAGACTGATTAAAAAGATAGAGTCTCATGGTATTGGGGGTGCTATATTAAGCTGGATTAGGGCATGGCTATACCAAAGGAAACAGAGAGTTAGTATAAATGGAATCAAGTCAGAGTGGGAAAATGTTGTAAGTGGAGTGCCTCAAGGCTCTGTCCTGGGACCTCTGTTGTTTATAATATATATAAATGATTTAGATTCAGGTTTGAGTAGGAACATTTGCAAATTTGCCGATGATACGAAAATCGGTAGGGAAATTAATTCGGAGGAGGACTCACTATCACTTTAAGTTGATCTAGATAGGGTTTTGAAATGGTCAAATGATTGGCAAATGCAGTTTAATGCTGATAAATGTAAAGTTCTGAGGCTAGGTAAAGATGATAGAGTTACAAGATACGAGCTAGATGGTGTTGAGATTGCGAAGTCGGATTGCGAAAGGGATCTGGGAGTTATGATTAGTAAGAATTTAAAACAAAAGGATCAATGCATAAATGTTCGTAATAAGGCAAATCGGACACTTGGATTTATTAATCGCAGCGTTAGTAACAAGACACCTGGTGTGGTTCTCAAGCTATATCTTGCTCTAGTTAAGCCCCATTTAGATTATGCAGTTCAGTTTTGGTCGCCATATTAAAGAATGGATATAAATTCACTTGAACGTGTCCAGCGTAGGATGACTAAGTTAATTCCCCAAATTAGAAATCTTTCATATGAAGAAAGATTAACAAAGCTTAAGTTGCATTCACTGGAAAGGCGAAGAGTTAGGGGTGACATGATAGAGGTTTACAAGTGGGTGAATGGACATAACAAAGGGGATATTAATAGGGTATTAAAAGTATCAACACAAGACAGAACACGAAACAATGGGTATAAATTGGATAAGTTTAGATTTAGGAAAGACTTGGGTAAATACTGGTTCAGTAACAGGGTTGTTGATTTGTGGAACCAATTACCGCGTAACGTGCTGGAGGTGGGGTCCCTCGATTGTTTCAAGCGTGGGTTGGACAAGTATATGAGTGGGATTGGGTGGTTATAAATAGGAGCTATCTCGTATGGGCCAATAGGCCTTCTGCAGTTGCCTTTGTTCTTATGTTCTTATCTTGTGGGCGGTAGTGGAACATAAGAACATAAGAACATAAGAACAAAGGTAACTGCAGAAGGCCTATTGGCCCATACGAGGCAGCTCCTATTCTATAACCACCCAATCCCACTCATATACTTGTCCAACCCGTGCTTGAAACAATCGAGGGACCCCACCTCCACAATGTTACGCGGCAATTGGTTCCACAAATCAACAACCCTGTTACTGAACCAGTATTTACCCAAGTCTTTCCTAAATCTAAACTTATCCAATTTATATCCATTGTTTCGTGTTCTGTCCTGTGTTGATACTTTTAATACCCTATTAATATCCCCCCGGTTATGTCCATTCATCCACTTGTAAACCTCTATCATGTCACCCCTAACTCTTCGCCTTTCCAGTGAATGCAACTTAAGCTTTGTTAATCTTTCTTCATATGAAAGATTTCTAATTTGGGGAATTAACTTAGTCATCCTACGCTGGACACGTTCAAGTGAATTTATATCCATTCTATAATATGGCGACCAAAACTGAACTGCATAATCTAAATGGGGCCTAACTAGAGCAAGATATAGCTTGAGAACCACACCAGGTGTCTTGTTACTAACGCTGCGATTAATAAATCCAAGTGTCCGATTTGCCTTATTACGAACATTTATGCATTGATCCTTTTGTTTTAAATTCTTACTAATCATAACTCCCAGATCCCTTTCGCAATCCGACTTCGCAATCACAACACCATCTAGCTCGTATCTTGTAACTCTATCATCATTACCTAACCTCAGAACTTTACATTTATCAGCATTAAACTGCATCTGCCAATCCTTTGACCATTTCAAAACCCTATCTAGATCAACTTGAAGTGATAGTGAGTCCTCCTCCGAATTAATTTCCCTACCGATTTTCGTATCATCGGCAAATTTGCAAATGTTGCTACTCAAACCTGAATCTAAATCATTTATATATATTATAAACAACAGAGGTCCCAGTACAGAGCCTTGAGGCACTCCACTTACAACATTTTCCCACTCTGACTTGATTCCATTTATACTAACTCTCTGTTTCCTTTGGTATAGCCATGCCCTAATCCAGCTTAATATAGCACCCCCAATACCATGAGACTCTATTTTTTTAATCAGTCTTTCATGTGGCACTGTATCAAAAGCTTTGCTAAAGTCAAGGTATACAACATCGCAATCCTTACCACTATCAACTGCCTCAACAATGCTAGAATAAAAAGATAACAAATTTGTTAAACATGAACGGCCATTTATAAAACCATGTTGCGACTCAATTATTAATTTATGTTTTTCAAGATGAAGACGAATTTTATTTGCTATTATAGATTCGAGTAACTTTCCCACAATAGACGTTAGGCTAATTGGTCGATAGTTAGACGCAAGTGATCTATCTCCTTTCTTAAAAACTGGTATCACATTAGCAACTTTCCAAAACTCTGGCACTCTGCCTGACTCTATTGATTTATTAAATATGGTTGACAGTGGGTCACAAAGCTCCTCTTTGCATTCTTTAAGCACCCTAGCAAACACTTCATCCGGCCCTGGGGATTTGTTTGGTTTGAGTTTTACTATTTGTTTAAGAACATCCTCCCTGGTAACTGCTAAACTCGTCAACCTGTCCTCGTCCCCACCCACATAGACTTGTTCGGCTGAAGGCATATTGTTAAGTTCCTCTTTAGTAAATACAGATACAAAATATTTATTAAAAATACTACTCATCACTTCATCACTATCTGTTATTTGACCTGTCTCAGTTTTTAATGGACCTATCCTTTCCCTAGTTTTAGTACGATATAACTGAAAAAACCCTTTAGGATTTGTCTTTGCTTGCCCTGCTATGCGAACTTCATAGTTTCTTTTTGCTTTCCTTATCTCTTTTTTAACATTTCTAACCAGTTGTACGAATTCCTGTTCTAAAGTGACCTCCCCATTTTTAATCCTTTTGTACCAAGCTCTCTTTTTACCTATAAGGTTCTTCAAATTCTTTGTTATCCACTTTGGGTCATTAGTATACGATCTATTCAATTTGTATGGTATACTACGTTCCTGTGCTTTGTTTAGAATATTCTTAAATAAGTTATATATTGAATCCACATCGAAATCCCCATTTAAGTCACCTATCGCTGGGTTCATGTCTCGCTCCAAGACCGGCCCACACCCCATACCCAAGCCTTTCCAATCAATTTGACCCAAAAAATTTCTTAGGCTATTAAAATCAGCTTTTCGAAAATCTGGCACTTTAACAGAATTTTCTCCTACTGGTCTATTCCATTCTATGCTAAATCTGATTTCTTTGTGATCACTGCTCCCTAGCTCACTCCCTATTTCGATGTCATTAATTTGCGTTTCCCTGTTAGTTAACACTAAATCTAAAATATTATTTTCCCGTGTTGGTACCTTAATGTGTTGCGTAAGAAAGCAATCGTCAATTAATTCTAGAAAATCTTCTGCTTCACTATTCCCTGTTTTGTTCAACCAGTTTATTCCGCTAAAATTAAAGTCACCCATGACATAAATACTGTTAGATCTAGATGCTCTAGATATTTCATCCCATAGATGCTTTGCTTCCATTCTGTCTAAATTTGGTGGCCTATATATTACTCCTATTATAATATTATTAGCTTTTTCGTTTAATTCAATCCAAATAGTTTCTGTGTGTGGCTCTGTTTTGATTCCCTCTTTGAGACTACATTTCAAATTGTCCCTAACATATATGGCTACTCCACCTCCTCGTCTAATATATCTATCTGTGTGAAATAGTTTAAATCCATATATTTGATATTCAGCTAATAGTTCTCTATTTTCTACATTCATCCACGTTTCGGTAAGTGCAATAATATCTATTTTTTCTGTGCAGACAAGAGCATTTAATTCGTTAATTTTATTTCTTAGACTTCTACTGTTAGTGTAATATACCCTAAGTGAATTGTTATTTTGCGGACCTTCTCTTTCCCTGATCGTTTTGCCAATTCCTTTCTCCCACAAACACATACTTTTATTACCTCCTTCCTCCAAATCAATTCCCATACCTCTATCTACTAACAGTTTAAACCCAAACAAACACCTCTAACCACTTCTTCTAGCGAGTTCGCAACAGCAACAACCCCAGCTCTCGATAGATGCACCCCATCACGAGCATACATTTCATTTCTTCCATAAGTGTCTTCCATAAGTGTCAGCTAGTGTCACAATTAATATGTTTGTCCTGCACACCACCCCCCCATCCAGTGGGCAGCGGTGGATAGGTTACAATCACTTAGTTACTACCTACAGTTAGCAAACTGGGGATATTTGGCTAAAATTTCTGGTAGCAGATCATTTTGAATGAAATATTTACACATCGCTGGAACATTGGTTATAAAATTGTCTCTAAATTCACGTATCTTTTCGCACTCCATCACATAGTGACGGAGGGTGTGCGAATATCTTTGTTGACACAGTTTACATTTGGTCAGGACTACATCAGCAGATAATGAGAATTCCCAGAGATACTTGTAACCGAGTCTAAGCCGAGCACCACCTAACAGCAGTAACAGCAGAGCACACAGAACCACTTCTAACAGCCTGCACGGAAATCTCCAATGTTTTCAAACAAATTGTCAAGGACATCCAGGCAGAAGCAGAACTGGAGCTACATCTCAGTGCGGCGGGGCTGGATGCGACGTTGGCGTCGAACATAAGAACATAAGAACAAAGGTAACTGCAGAAGGCCTATTGGCCCATACGAAGCAGCTCCTATCTATAACCACCCAATCCCACTCATACTTGTCCAACCCGCGCTTGAAACAATCAAGGGACCCCACCTCCAGCACGTTACGCGGCAATTGGTTCCACAAATCAACAACCCTGTTACTGAACCAGTATTTACCCAAGTCTGTCCTAAATCTAAACTTATCCAATTTATACCCACTGTTTCGTGTTCTGTCTTGTGTTGATACTTTTAATACCCTATTAATATCCCCCTGTTATGTCCATTCATCCACTTGTAAACCTCTATCATGTCACCCCTAACTCTTCGCCTTTCCAGTGAATGCAACTTAAGCTTTGTTAATCTTTCTTCATATGAAAGATTTATAATTTGGGGAATTAACTTAGTCATCCTACGTTGGACACGTTCAAGTGAATTTATATCCATTCTATAATACGGCGACCAAAACTGAACTGCATAATCTAAATGGGGCCTAACCAGAGCAAGATATAGCTTAAGAACCACACCAGGTGTCTTGTTACTAACGCTGCGATTAATAAATCCCAGTGTCCTATTCGCCTTATTACGAACATTTATGCATTGATCCTTTTGTTTTAAATTCTTACTAATCATAACTCCCAGATCCCTTTCGCAATCTCAACACCATCTAGCTCGTATCTTGTAACTCTATCATCATTACCTAGCCTCAGAACTTTACATTTATCAGCATTAAACTGCATTTGCCAATCATTTGACCATTTCAAAACCCTATCTAGATCAACTTGAAGTGATAGTGAGTCCTCCGAATTAATTTCCCTACCGATTTTCGTATCATCGGCAAATTTGCAAATGTTGCAACTCAAACCTGAATCTAAATCATTTATATATATTGTAAACAACAGAGGTCCCAGGACAGAGCCCTGAGGTACTCCACTAACAACATTATCCCACTCTGACTTAACCCCATTTATACTAACTCTCTGTTTCCTTTGGAATAGCCATGCCCTAATCCAACTTAATATAGCACCCCCAATACCATGAGCTTCTATTTTTTTAATTAGTCTTTCATGTGGCACTGTATCAAAAGCTTTGCTAAAGTCAAGGTACACAACATCACAATCCTTACCACTATCAACTGCCTCAACTATGCTGGAATAAAAAGTTAGCAAATTTGTTAAACATGAACGGCCATTTGTAAAACCATGTTGTGACTCATTTATTAATTTATGTTTTTCAAGATGGAGACGAATTGTATTTGCAATTATTGATTCAAGTAACTTTCCCACAATAGACGTTAGGCTAATTGGCCGATAGTTTGACGCAAGTGATCTATCTCCTTTCTTAAAAATTGGTATCACATTAGCTACCTTCCATGACTCTGCCTGACTCTATTGATTTATTAAATATGGTAGACAGTGGCTCGGAAAGCTCCTCTTTGCATTCTTTAAGCACCCTGGCAAACACTTCATCCGGCCCTGGGGATTTGTTTAGTTTGAGTTTTTCTAATTGTTTAAGAACATCCTCCCTGGTAACTGCTAAACTAGTCAACCTGTCCTCATCCCCACCCACATAGACTTGTTCGGCTGAAGGCATATTGTTAAGTTCTTCTTTAGTAAATACAGATATAAAATATTTGTTAAAAATACTACTCATCTCCTTGTCATTATCTGTTATTTGACCTGTCTCAGATTTTAATGGACCTATCCTTTCCCTAGTCTTAGTTCGATATAACTGAAAAAAGCCATTAGGATTTGACTTTGCTTGCTCTGCTATGCGAACTTCATAGTTTCTTTTTGCTTTCCTAATCTCATTTTTAACCGTCGAAGCCAGATGCGACGTTGGCGTCGAGGCCGGATGCGACGTAAGCGTCGAAGCCGGATGCGACGTTGGCGTCGGGGCCGGAAGCTATGCTGGCGCCGGACACGACATCGGCGTTTGAACCGGGCGCGATATTGGCGCCAGGGTTTTTGAGATAAACAAAACAAGAACTCAAAATCTGCCGATATTATAAATTGGGTATCTGTAAGCCTGGGATATCGGGGAGAACAAATGGACTATGTATATATGATCATCCCAGAAAGTGCAGGACCCTTCTTAGTTCAGGTAAATGTACCTGTACTAAATGAAAATGTACTAGGTAACTACATCACTATGTAACTACATCACTAGGTAACTACATCACTAGGTAACTACATCACTAGGTAACTACATCACTATGTAACTACATCACTAGGTAACTACATCACTATGTAACTACATCACTAGGTAACTACATCACTAGGTAACTACATCACTAGGTAACTACATCACTATGTAACTACATCACTAGGTAACTACATCACTAGGTAACTACATCACTAGGTAACTACATCACTAGGTAACTACATCACTAGGTAACTACATCACTTGGTAACTACATCCCTAGGTAACTACATCACTAGGTAACTACATCACTAGGTAACTACATCACTAGGTAACTACATCACTAGGTAACTACATCCCTAGGTAACTACATCACTAGGTAACTACATCACTAGTTAACTACATCACTTGGTAACTACATCACTAGGTAACTACATCACTTGGTAACTACATCACTAGTTAACTACATCACTTGGTAATTACATCAGTAGGTAACTACATCACTAGGTAACTACATCACTAGTTAACTACATCACTTGGTAACTACATCACTAGGTAACTACATCACTTGGTAACTACATCACTAGTTAACTACATCACTTGGTAACTACATCACTAGGTAACTACATCACTAGGTAACTACATCCCTAGGTAACTACATCACTAGGAAACTACATCATTATGTAACTACATCACTAGGTGACTACATCACTAGTTAACTACATCACTTGGTAACTACATCACTAGGTAACTACATCACTTGGTAACTACATCACTAGTTAACTACATCACTAGGTAACTACATCACTTGGTAACTACATCACTAGGTAACTACATCACTTGGTAACTACATCACTAGGTAATTACATCACTAGGTAACTACATCACTAGTTAACTACATCACTAGGTAACTACATCACTAGTTAACTACATCACTAGGTAACTACATCACTAGTTAACTACATCACTAGGTAACTACATCACTAGGTAACTACATCACTAGGTAACTACATCACTTGGAAGCTACATCACTAGATGACTACATAAATGGTAACTACATCACTAGGTAACTACATCACTAGGTAACTACATCACTAGATAACTACATCACTTGGTAACTACATCACTAGGTAACTACATCACTTGGTAACTACATCACTTGGTAACTACATCACTAGGTAACTACATCACTTGGTAACTACATCGCTAGATAACTACATCACTTGGTAACTACATCACTAGGTAACTACATCACTAGGTAACTACATCACTAGGTAACTACATCACTTGGTAACGAAATCACTAGATAACTACATCACCTGGTAACTACATCACTTGGAAACTACATCACTTGGTAACTACACCACTAGGTAACTCCATCACTTGGTAACTCCATCTCTTCGTAACTCCATCTCTTGGTAACTACATCACTTGGTAACTACATCACTAGGTAACTACTTCACTAGTTAACTACATCACTAGGTAACTACATCACTAGTTAACTACATCACTAGGTAACTACATCACTAGGTAACTACATTACTTGGAAGCTACATCACTAGATGACTACATAAATGGTAACTACATCACTAGGTAACTACATCACTAGGTAACTACATCACTAGATAACTACATCACTTGGTAACTACATCACTAGGTAACTACATCACTTGGTAACTACATCACTTGGTAACTACATCACTAGGTAACTACATCACTTGGTAACTACATCGCTAGATAACTACAGCACTTGGTAACTACATCACTAGGTAACTACATCACTAGGTAACTACATCACTAGGTAACTACATCACTTGGTAACGAAAACACTAGATAACTACATCACCTGGTAACTACATCACTTGGAAACTACATCACTTGGTAACTACACCACTAGGTAACTCCATCATTTGGTAACTCCATCTCTTGGTAAGTACATCACTTGGTAACTACATCACTTGGTAACTACATCACTTGGTAACTACATCACTTGGTAACTACATCACTTAGTAACTACACCACTAGGTAACTACGTCACTAGGTAACTACGTCACTTGGTAACTACATCACTAGGTAACTACATCACTCGGTAACTACATCACTAGGTAACTACATCACATGGTAACTACATCACTTGGTAACTACATCACTTGGTAACTACATCACTAGGTAACTACATCACTAGTTAACTACATCACTTGGTACTTACATCACTTAGTAGCTACATCACTAGATGACTACATCACTAGGTATCTACATCACTTGGTAACTACTGTTATGATCTCAGTCTACAGGAGAAACGAGTCTCCCTCCTTGAGAGTTATTCATCAAGCCTGACCTAACTAGAAGGTCTAGCAAATATTGAGGTGATAACCCATATGTAAAATAGTTGCTTGGATATGATGAACAATTTAAGATTATGGGCAGTGAAGAAGAAAACAGATAAATGACTGGCTAGGAGATGTGGACATTTTGCTGGAGGCGTGAGGCTCGTTTCTGGAGGGCATTGCCTTCACTTGAGGCCAGACATCTGCAGGGGAAAGTCGCGCTCTGTTGAGCTCCCGTCAGAAGGGAACCCCTAGTGATATATCTCGAAGAGAAGAGAAGTGTGCAGACGTACCAGGTGTGGAATCGAGCTGGGGATGTGTGGTCTCAAGTCCTGGGCGACGAGGAGTGTTTATTAAACCACCCAGAGGCATTATTGTGGGCCGTGGAAGCGCCCTGACCAAGCTCTGTCAGAGGGAGGAGCGCCCTCGACGAGACAATCTGTGGTAAGCACGATTTAAGCCAGTTCTCATAGTGGTTGCTTGTAGTTGGTCGTGTGCCCAGCGACAGTATCAATGTTTATTGATAAGTTAGACATGTTTTAATAAGGCAGAAGGCCTGAAAAAGAGAGTAGAGAGGGAGGAACACGGAGCGACGTCCATCCCCTCTGAGCACTGGCAGGCAACTGAGGGAGCTCGGCTCATGACGGTGGAAGACCCTCCCAGCGGGAGTGAGGCGGAGTGAGTGAGGCCCACCAGGCGATGTGGAACATGGACCCGCCCAACGGGGGAGTCCACTCTCACTGTATGTAGAGAACAGATAGAGGTTTGAGGCAAGCATATTGTGTGATTATTTTTGTTTATGTGTTAAAGGGGAAACATTTTATTGGAGTGTCGATGGGTTGCAGGTTTGTCTTTGGGGAAGAAGTTGCTGAGAACTTCGAAGCCAGCCTAGATGAAGTAGTTGATGAGACTCCAAGGTAGTGGAGACGAGAACCTCGAGCTGTGAGGAAAAGCAGTGAAGAGGAGTGTCACGTGCTTCTGTAGAGGTGGTGAAGCACCATAGTTGCTCGAGGAAACTGCATGGTGTAGCAGCCAAGAGAGCTGTGGAGGACCCTAGCAGAAGGGTGAAGCACCGTAGTTGCTCAAGGAAACTTCATGATAGCAGCCTGGAGGAGCTGCAGAGGATCCTGGTAGTGAAGCCCCGAAGAACCTAAAGATTTCAGGGTAGTGAACTTCCAGAGGTGGAAGGGAAGTTCTGGTGGATTACTTGTAGGGAGTTGATAGTGTTTGGTTGTCATTAGCGTGCAAGACGCAGTGAGAGGTGAGTGATTGTTTCTATTCTTATGTCAAGGAGTGTTTTATACTGAAGTTTAGAGTTACAGTCGTAGGCTGGATTACCTACAAACGTATGTGTTCTAGGACTGATAGGGTGATCGGTTGATCATTGTGGTGTATCAAGGAACATTTATACTGATATATGTTATTGCATTCACGTGCTGATTTTCATTGTACACATTTGTATATATATATATATATATATATATATATATATATATATATATATATATATATATATATATATATATATATATATATATATATATATATATATATATATATATATATATATATATATATATTCCTCTTGTTGATAGTGCAACAGTGTATGTAGACTTGATCTACTTGAGGAGGGTGATAGTATCAGGTGGTGAATCAGAAGATAGGATACCACTTGGTAAACTGATAATAGAGTTCTGATGGTGTTGGAGAGCAACCTGATTGTAATAGTATAGAGTATAGGATTCATTATTATTATATGTGTATATGTATTGTGTATGTGCTTTGTCCAGTAAATGTATTCAAATTTGCTGGTGTTTGACCTTGTCCTAGTGAGGCTTCCCATGAAATAGTACATCACAGAAGGAGAGAGAGAGAGAGAAAGAACCAAGAACCACTACTGTGGAGGGTAAAAGGTAATACTAATAAGTCAAAGGGGGATTGAGGAGATCATATCACCTAAGGAGAGAGTGGGGAGTCACAGCGGCTCGAGTGGGTGTGTGCACGTGACAACGAGGCTAAGTGTTGGAGCCGCATCCCCTAAACGTGTGACGTTGAGCCCCTCTCCAAGAGCCAGAAGCGCCAAGGGTGATCTCCTAGTATAAGCACTCTGCCGAGTTGTGGGTTGGGTTGTCCATAGAGAAGGATCAACGACGACAACACCACCAACCCACAAACTATAATACTACATCACTAGATGACTACATCAAATGGTAACTACATCACTTGGTAACTACATCATTAGGTAACTACGTCACTAGGTAACTACATCACTTGGTTAACTACATCACTAGGTAACTACATCACTTGGTAACTACATCACTAGGTAACTACATCACTAGGTAACTACATCACTAGGTAACTACATAACTTGGTAACGACATCACTAGGTAACTACATCACTTGGTAACTACATCACTTAGTAACTACATCACTAGGTAACTACATCACTAGGTAACTACGTCACTAGGTAACTACATCACTTGGTAACTACATCACTTGGTAACTACATCACTTGGTAACTACATCACTTGGTAACTACATCACTTGGTAACTACATCACTTGGTAGCTACATCACTTGGTAACTACATCACTAGGTATCTACATCACTTGGTAACTACATCACTTGGTACCTACATCACTAGGTAACTACATCACTTGGTAACTACATCACTTGGTAACTACATCACTTGGTAACAACATCACTATGTAACTACATCACTTGGTAACAACATCACTTGGTTACTACATCACTTGGTAACTACATCACTAGGTACCTACATCACTTGGTAACTACATCACTTGGTAAATACATCACTTGGTAACTACATTACTAGGTAACTACTTCATTAGGTAACTACATCACTTGGTAACAACATCACTATGTAACTACATCACTTGGTAACAACATCACTTGGTTACTACATCACTTGGTAACTACATCACTAGGTACCTACATCACTTGGTAACTACATCACTTGGTAAATACATCACTTGGTAACTACATCACTAGGTAACTACTTCATTAGGTAACTACATCACTTGGTAACAACATCACTATGTAACTACATCACTTGGTAACAACATCACTTGGTAACTACATCACTAGGTAACTACATCACTAGGTAACTACATCACTAGGTAACTACATAACTTGGTAACGACATCACTAGGTAACTACATCACTTGGTAACTACATCACTTAGTAACTACATCACTAGGTAACTACATCACTAGGTAACTACGTCACTAGGTAACTACATCACTTGGTAACTACATCACTTGGTAACTACATCACTTGGTAACTACATCACTTGGTAACTACATCACTTGGTAACTACATCACTTGGTAGCTACATCACTTGGTAACTACATCACTAGGTATCTACATCACTTGGTAACTACATCACTTGGTACCTACATCACTAGGTAACTACATCACTTGGTAACTACATCACTTGGTTACTACATCACTTGGTTACTACATCACTTGGTAACAACATCACTTGGTAACTACATCACTTGGTAACTACATCACTTGGTAACAACATCACTATGTAACTACATCACTTGGTAACAACATCACTTGGTTACTACATCACTTGGTAACTACATCACTAGGTACCTACATCACTTGGTAACTACATCACTTGGTAAATACATCACTTGGTAACTACATTACTAGGTAACTACTTCATTAGGTAACTACATCACTTGGTAACAACATCACTATGTAACTACATCACTTGGTAACAACATCACTTGGTTACTACATCACTTGGTAACTACATCACTAGGTACCTACATCACTTGGTAACTACATCACTTGGTAAATACATCACTTGGTAACTACATCACTAGGTAACTACTTCATTAGGTAACTACATCACTTGGTAACAACATCACTATGTAACTACATCACTTGGTAACAACATCACTTGGTTACTACATCACTTGGTAACTACATCACTAGGTACTTACATCACTTGGTAACTACATCACTTGGTAAATACATCACTTGGTAACTACATCACTAGGTAACTACTTCATTAGGTAACTACATCATTTGGTAACAACATCACTAGATGACTACATCACTTGGTAACTATATCACTATGTAACTACATCACTTGGAAACTAAATCACTAGGTAACTACATCACTTGGTAACTACATCACTAGGTAACTACATCACTTGGTAACTACACCACTAGGTAACTACATCACTTGGTAACTATATCATTAGGTAACTACATTACTAGATAACTGCATCACTTGGTAACTACATCACTTGGTAACTATATCACTTGGTAACTACATCACTTGGTACCTACATCACTTGGTAACAACATCATTTGGTAACTACATCATTAGGTAACTACATCACTAGATACCTACTACACTAGATAACTTCATCACTAGGTAACTACATCACTTTGTAACTACATCACTTGGTAACTACATCACTAGGTAACTATATCACTACGTAACTACATCAAATGGAAAATACATCAATTGGTAACTACATCACTTGGTAACTACATCACTAGGTAACTACATCACTATGTAACTACATCACTTGGTAACTTCATCACTTGGTAACTACATCACTAGGTAACTACATCACTATGTAACTACATCACTAGGTAACTTCATCACTTGGTAACTACATCAGTAGGTAACTACATCACTATGTAACTACATCACTTGGTAACTTCATCACTTGGTAACTACATCACTAGGTAACTACATCACTATGTAACTACATCACTTGGTAACTTCATCACTTGGTAACTACATCACTAGGTAACTACATCACTATGTAACTACATCACTTGGTAACTTCATCACTTGGTAACTACATCACTTGGTAACTACATCACTAGGTAACTACAGTATCTATAAAATTACACTAGGAAATCTACAGTATACAGTACAGTAAAGGTATCTTAGCCTTGATAGATCTGACGAAGGCCTTCGACCTCGTCAGCAGGGATGGCCTGTTCAAGATCCTCCCCAAGATCGGATGCCCACCCAGGCTCCTCAGCATCATCAGATCTTTCTATGAGAACATGAGGGCACCGTGGTCTTTGATGGCCTAACATCAGACCCCTTTGACATCCGAAGTGGAGTAAAGCAGGGCTGCGTACTGGCTCCAACCCTATTCGGGATTTTCTTCGCAGTTATGCTGCGGCACGCCTTCGGATCTGTCACGGAAGGCATTTACCTCCGGACCAGGTCCGATGGAAAGCTCTTTAACCTCGCCAGGCTGGGAGCCAAGACGAAGGTTCGGCTGAGGTGTCTGCGCGACTTTCTTTTTGCCGACGACGCAGCAGTCACTGCCCACTCAGCTGAAGACCTCCAACGGCTCATAACCCGCTTCAGCGAGGCCTCTCAGGCTTTCGGACTCACCATCAGTCTGAAGAAAACACAAGTCATGGGGCAAGGAGTGGACTCCCCACCTGACATCGGCATCTCTGATTCCAAACTGGAAGTCGTTCACGACTTCGTGTACCTGGGCTCCACAATCTCTGACTCCCTCTCTCTTGATACGGAGCTAAACAAACGCATCGGTAAGGCATCTGCTTCCATGTCCAAACTGACAAAGAGAGTGTGGGCCAACAATAGGCTAACTGAGTATACTAATATTCAGGTTTACAGAGCCTGTGTTCTGAGCACTCTCCTTTATGGCAGTGTTACGACCCTCTCGGGACGCAACGGGGTTCTCACTCTGATGTTGTTAGAGTCAGATATATATATCCGTTCCCAAGCCAGTAGTGGCTATCAAGGGATGAGATCCGTGACGCAAGTAACTTAAAGGGAGTAGGGAAAGAAAGCTAAGAACTTAATATTATAATTTTCACCATCACCGATTAAATATATATTATTATTGTTTATTGTTTATTCAGGTAAGGTATATACATACAAGTGATGTTACATTAATGGATTGATATATAGATAGAGCTAGTACATACAATGCCTAAAGCCACTATTACGCAATGCGTTTCGGGCAAAAATAATAAATAATAAAAATAAATAATAATATAATAAAAGAGTGCACAAGGGGGAGGGATATTAACACTTGACAAGGGGATTCTTCACAATGTAGTCTTCTGCTGAAGACTCTGGATCAAGAAGCTAAGCGCTGAGTCCTTGGTGCTTTCTTCGTGGCCACACAACGAATTCTTCAAAGAAGCTGAGCCTACCCTGGCCACAGGTCAGCCAAAACACATGTCCACTGGGGGCACCGCCGTGGAGGCCGTCAACCACACGTCCAGCTGGTCTGCTGGCAGGTTCTGAGCCAACAAGGCTGGTACGGCCACTCCACGAACGATAAAAGGGGAACGCCCTAGACAGGAGCCTCGTGTGACACCACAAATCACTCTCCTGTCTTCAGTACCCCAGTGGATGATCGTCTCCAACAGTCGGTCCCGGGTAAATCCTTTTACTGCCACTCCACTGGCAGGCTAACACACCACAGTGTTCTTCCGGGGGGACGACTTCACAACAGCTGCAGCAAGGTTCAAGGTATGGAGACTGGCTGCCTCGGGTAGACTGACTCCACTTCCATCACAGCAGTCCCAGGTCGGCTCTGTAAGCAGACACGTCATCAATAACTGGGACACTAAAACACCTCACTTACGGGCTCGGGCACAAACACCTGACGTATCCAGTCCATAGATGGCGCTGTCGTCGGAGCACCACCTCACCAGAGGTCAGTGGCGGCGGTGTAGAGTGCTGAACGGGACTGGAAACTGGCCCTCGTAGCTGATACACGGCATCCTCACCAGGTGTCGACGGCGTTTGGCGGGGGGTTTCGGGAGCTGACCCACAGATGGCGCGGTCGTTACTACTCCGTGCTCGGACGCTGGATCCGGGTTCGTAACAGGCGGTGAGTCTTGGACACTCCGCGCCCGTCAGGAAAGACGGCTGAAAGCCTACCACATGCGCTGCCTTAGACACATCTTGGACATCACCTGGCAGGACAAGGTGACAAACAACAACGTCTTGGGGAGAGCAAGAATCACCAGCATGTACACAATGCTGAAACAGAGACGAATGCGCTGGCTCGGGCACGTTGTGCGAATGGGCGACGGCAGGATCCCCAAGGATCTCCTGTACGGAGAGCTGAGGCAGGGAAAGCGTCCAACAGGCAAGCCCCAGCTACGGTACAAAGACGTGTGCAAGAGGGACCTGAAAGCCATGGACGTCGATCTTGCTATATGGGAGACACTGGCTGCAGACCGTTCAGCCTGGAGGCAGTCTGTTCAAAGAGGTCTCTCCAAGTTCGAGGAGTCACATGCCAAGGAATCGGAGGCAAAGAGACAGAGAAGGAAAGCCGGTAACCAGGAAGACAGACCAGAATCGGACTTCGTTTGTGCTCGGTGTGGGATGGACTGCCACTCTCGGATTGGCCTCGTCAGTCACACCAGACGCTGCACCAGGATTGACAACCAGGGCGCAACTCCATAGTCTCCCGAGACTGAAGGATGCCTACTACTACTACGTAACTACATCACTTGGTAACTACATCATTAGGTAACTACATCACTTGGTAACTACATCATTAGGTAACTACATCACTTGGTAACTACATCATTAGGTAACTACATCACTTGGTAACTACATCATTAGGTAACTACATCACTAGGTAACTACATCACTTGGTAACTACATCACTTGGTAACTACATCATTAGGTAACTACATCACTTGGTAACTACATCATTAGGTAACTACATCACTTGGTAACTACATCATTAGGTAACTACATCACTTGGTAACTACATCATTAGGTAACTACATCACTTGGTAACTACATCATTAGGTAACTACATCACTTGGTAACTACATCATTAGGTAACTACATCACTAGGTAACTACATCACTTGGTAACTACATCACTTGGTAACTACATCATTAGGTAACTACATCACTTGGTAACTACATCATTAGGTAACTACATCACTTGGTAACTACATCATTAGGTAACTACATCACTTGGTAACTACATCATTAGGTAACTACATCACTAGGTAACTACATCACTTGGTAACTACATCACTTAGTAACTACTTCACTAGGTAACTACATCACTTGGTAACTACATCACTTGGTAACTACATCATTAGGTAACTACATCACTTGGTAACTACATCATTAGGTAACTACATCACTTAGTAACTACTTCACTAGGTAACTACATCACTTGGTAACTACATCATTAGGTAACTACATCACTTGGTAACTACATCATTTGGTAACTACATCACTAGGTAACTACATCACTTGGTAACTACATCACTAGGTAACTACATCACTTGGTAACTACATCACTTAGTAACTACTTCACTAGGTAACTACATCACTTGGTAACTACATCATTTGGTAACTACATCACTCGGTAACTACATCACTCCGTAACTACATCACTAGGTAACTACATCACTTGGTAACTACATCACTTGGTAACTGCATCGCTTGGTAGGTACATCACTTGATAACTACATCACTTGGTAACTACATCACTTGGTAACTACATCACTTAGTAACTACTTCACTAGGTAACTACATCACTTGGTAACTACATCACTTGGTAACTACATCACTTAGTAACTACATCACTCGGTAACTACATCACTCGGTAACTACATCACTAGGTAACTACATCACTTGGTAACTACTTCACTAGGTAACTACATCACTAGGTAACTACATATCTAGGCAATTACATCACAAGGTAACTACATCACTAGGTAACTACATAACTAAGTAACTACGTCACTAGGTAAATACATCACATGGTAACTACATCACTATATAAATACCTCACTTGGTAACTACATCACTTGGTAAACACATCACTTGGTAACTACATCACTAGGTAACTACCTTACTTGGTAACTACATCACTTGGTAATTACATTACTTGGTAACTACATCACTTGGTCTCTACATCATTTGGTAACTACATCACTAGGTAATTACATCATTTGGTAACGACATCACTAGGTAACGACGTCACTATGTAACTACATCTCTTGGTAACTACATCACTAGGTAGCTATATCACTTGGTAACTACATCACTTGATAAATACATCACTTAATAGTGAGATCAATATGTAACTATATCACTTGATAACTACATCACTTGGTAACTACATCACATGGTAACTATATTACATGTTAACTACATCAAATGGTAACTACATCAAATTGTATTTACATCACTTGGTAAATACATCACAAGGTAATTACATAATTAGTAAAGTTTTTAACTAGTTAACATCATAACTAGGTAACTACATAGCTAGGTGTTAGGGCCACTATGGGCCAGTTACCGGGTTCTATATGTTATAACCTCTTTTTCGATATCCGACACCAAGTCGGTAGGAAGTTTTCAAGATACTGGCTATATTAAGCAGTAGTGCATAAAGGCGGGAAGGGGGATAAGCAAAACACTGTTCCCTTCACAAATATATTTACACCTTCACCACTCTATATATGTATTATAACAGATTATTACTAAAAGTATGTACAAAAAAGCCTCTTTCACTTAGGTTACAACTAAACTACAGTGTTCATCAAGCCCAGTGAACCCACATCCCAGGTACACGTTGTCCACTGGTGAACACTGGCGAGTTCACCTTCTACATGGGCCAGTCCACCCACACAGTATCCCCATGTGTCTACACCCCACCTTCTACATGGGCCAGTCCGCCCACACAGTATCACCATGTGTCTACACCCCACCTTCTACATGGGCCAGTCCACCCACACAGTATCCCCATGTGTCTACACCCCACCTTCTACATGGGCCAGTCCGCCCACACAGTATCACCATGTGTCTACACCCCACCTTCTACATGGGCCAGTCCACCCACACAGTATCCCCATGTGTCTACACCCCACCTTCTACATGGGCCAGTCCGCCCACACAGTATCACCATGTGTCTACACCCCACCTTCTACATGGGCCAGTCCACCCACACAGTATCCCCATGTGTCTACACCCCACCTTCTACATGGGCCAGTCCGCCCACACAGTATCACCATGTGTCTACACCCCACCTTCTACATGGGCCAGTCCACCCACACAGTATCCCCATGTGTCTACACCCCACCTTCTACATGGGCCAGTCCGCCCACACAGTATCACCATGTGTCTACACCCCACCTTCTACATGGGCCAGTCCGCCCACACAGTATCCCCATGTGTCTACACCCCACCTTCTACATGGGCCAGACCACCCACACAGTATCCCCATGTGTCTACACCCCACCTTCTACATGGGCCAGTCCACCCACACAGTATCACCATGTGTCTACACCCCACCTTCTACATGGGCCAGTCCGCCCACACAGTATCCCCATGTGTCTACACCCCACCTTCTACATGGGCCAGACCACCCACACAGTATCCCCATGTGTCTATGCCCCACCTTCTACATGGGCCAGACCACCCACACAGTATCACCATGTGTCTATGCCCCACCTTCTACATGGGCCAGTCCACCCACACAGTATCACCATGTGTCTATGTCCCACCTTCTACATGGGCCAGTCCACCCACACAGTATCCCCATGTGTCTACACCCCACCTTCTACATGGGCCAGTCCACCCACACAGTATCCCCATGTGTCTACACCCCACCTTCTACATGGGCCAGACCACCCACACAGTATCACCATGTGTCTACGCCCCACCTTCTACATGGGCCAGACCACCCACACAGTATCACCATGTGTCTACACCCCACCTTCTACATGGGCCAGACCACCCACACAGTATCACCATGTGTCTACGCCCCACCTTCTACATGGGCCAGTCCACCCACACAGTATCACCATGTGTCTACGCCCCACCTTCACTCTCCAGGTACTGTCTGGCAGAGGGCTCCAGCAACACACTGACAGGAGTCCCAAACTAACACACAAACAAGGGTAGCGAACACCCTGGTAGAAGCCTCTAGCAGCACGCTAGCAGCGCATCACTAACAGACTTATCTATGTCTTCCTTAACTGCTAAAGGCCATTCCGGGTACTGCGGACCATGCAACACTGCTAACATCAGCAGCTAACACACGGCTCTATCCCGACGGCGGCCACTTAGTCTTCACACAGGACCAAGGCAAGAGTTCGTAGACTACCCAACGGTGTTCCTCGACGCATTGCCTCCATATCTCACCTCTGTAGACATAAAACGTTGTTACGGCCCTCTCGGGACGCAACGGGGTTCTTACTCTGATGTAGTTAGAGGAAGATATATATCCAGCCCCAAGCCAGTAGAGGCTATCAAGGGATGCGATCCGTGACGCAAGTAACTTAAAGGGAGTAGGGAAAGAAAGGTAAGAACTTAATATAATATAATATAACCTTCACCATTTAAATATATAAAAGTAAAACGTACACAAGGGGGAAGGGTATTAACACTTTACAAAGGGGATCAACACTGTAGTCTTCTGCTGGAGACTATGGATCCTCGAAGCTAGATGCTGAGTCCGCGGCGCTTTCTTCGTGGCCTCAAGACGTGTCCTCTGAGAACGCCGAGTCTACCCTGGCCACAGGTCAGCCACAACACAGGTCCACTGGGGGCACCGTCGTGGAGGCCGTCAACCACACGTCCAGCAGGTCTGCTGGCAGGTACTGAGCCACCAAGGCTGGTACGGCCACTCCACGAACGATAAAAGGGGTACGCCCTAGACAGGAGTCTCGTGTGATATCACCAATCACCCTCCTGTCCTCAATACCCCAGTGGATTATCGTCTCCAACCGTCGGTCCCGGGTAAATCCTTCCACTGCCACTCCACTGGCAGGCTTAACACACCACAGTGTTCTTCCGGGGGGACGACGTCACGACAGCTGCAGCAAACTTCACTGTATGGAGACTGGCTGCCTCGGGTAGACTGACTACACCTTCAACACAGTGGTCCCAGGTTGGCTCTGTAAGCAGACACGTCATTAATAACCGGGATACTAATACACCACACTCACAGGCTCAGATACAAACGCCCGACATATCCACTCCCTAGATGGCGCTGTCGTCGGAGCACCACCTTACCAGAGGTCAGGAGCGGCGGTGTTGAGCGCTGAACCAGACTGGAAACTGGTCCTCGAGGCCAGTACACGCTGTCCTCACTAGGTGTCGTCGTTCGTTTGGCGGGGGTTTCGGGAGCTGACCCACAGATGGCGTGTTTGTCACTGCTCCAGGCACGGACGCTGGATCCGGGTTCGTAACAAACGTCATTAATTATTCAGACAGTACACTGGTTGACTCTGGGATAACACTCATTCACCGGGAACTTGACATTGTATCTTGAAGCCAAACCTAGATGGCGCTGATCTTGATACGCCACCTACAAGAGGTCATACACATCGCTCTCCTCTTCTGACTAGGACAGGAAACTGGAGCCATTCGCTCATACCACGCCATCACCAACAGATGGCGTTGCCTACATAGCACCAATACTAGGAAAGTTGGAGTGCAGACCCATATATGGCGCTGAATTTGCTCTCCACACTCCGATAATGGTGTCGATACTATAACACTAGGTAACTACATCACTAGGTAACTACATCACTAGGTAACTACATAACAAGGTAACTACATCACTAGGTAACTACATAACAAGGTAACTACATCACTAGGTAACTACATCACTAGGTAACTACATCACTAGGTAACTACATCACTAGGTAACTACATAACAAGGTAACTACATCACTAGGTAACTACCTCACTTGGTAACTACATCATTGGGTAACTTCATCACTAGGTAACTACATCACTTGGTAACTACATCACTTGGTAACTACATCACTTGGTAACTACATCACATGGTAACTACATCACTAAGTAACTACATCACCAGGTAACTACATCTCTAGATAACTACATCCCTTGTTAACTACATCACTAGGTAACTACATAAGTTGGTAAAAACATAACTAGATAACTACATCGTCTGGTAACTACATCACTTAATAGTAACAACAGGATGTAACTACATCACTTGATAACTACATCTTTAGGAAACTACATCACTTGGTAACTACATCACTAGGTAACTACATCACTTGGTAACTTCATCACTTGGTAACTTCATTACTTGGTAACTACATCACTAGGTAACTACCTCACTAGGTAACTACATCACTAGGTAACTACATTACTAGGTAACTACCTCACTAGGTAACTACATCACTAGGTAATTACATAACTTGGTAATTACATCACTAGGTAACTATATCACTTGGTAACTACATCTCTTGATAACTACATCACTTGGTAACTACATCACTAGGTAACTACACCACTAGGTAACTGCATCACTTGGTAACTACATAACTTGGTAACTACATCACTAGGTGACGATATCACTAGTGTTACGGCCCTATTGGGTCGCAACTGGGTTCTTTCTCTGATGTTGTTAGAGGTAGAGTATCCGGCCTCAAGTTAGTAGTGGCTTTCAAGGGGTGTGTTCCGTAACGCAAGTAAATTAAAGGGGAAGGGATACAAACATACTAAACTTAAATATATATTGCCACCACCAATAAATAAATATATAAACAGTCACTCACTGGGGCTATCACTACACTTATGTACACGTCTTGTCTTCTTCTGAAGACACAGGATGCTCTGCTTAACGGTGCTCAAGAGGAGTAGCCCTGGTTCTCTTCTTGTGGCCTCTCGATGAATCCTTAGATTCTCTTTGCGAGTCTACCCCGGCCACAGGCCAGCCAAAACACAACCCCACTGGGTGCACAGTCATGGAGGCCGTCAACCACAAATCCAGCCTGTAGCTGGCAGGTTCCAATCAGCTACACTGCGTAGGCCACTCCACGACCGATACTAGGGTTGCGAGCCGTAGGCAGGAGCCTCGTGTGATTCCACAGATCACTCTCCTCACCATAACACCCCAGTGGCTATTCTTCTCCACGAGTCAGCCCCGGGTACGACAATTCCTCAACTGCCACGTCACAGGCAGGCTAACACCACAGTGTTCATCCGGGGGGGTGACTCAACTTCTGCAGCTAATACTTGGAGACTCTACGGCTGCCTTGGGTAGACTGATCCACCGTCCGATTCAGCAGTCCCAGGTCGACTCTGTAATCAGACACGTCATCAGTAATAGGGACACTCTCGGGCACGTCACTTACAGGCTTAGACACAAACGCCCACCTATCCACTCCATAGATGGCGTTGCTGTCTAAGCTCCACCTCACCAGAGGTCAGCAGCGGCTGTGTTATGAGCTGATCAGGACGGGAAACTAGCCCTTGAGGCCAGTATATCTCGTCCTCACTAGATGGCGTCGTACATTTGGAGGGGGTTTCGGGAGCTGACCCACAGATGGCGCGGTCGTCACTGCTCCGTGCTCGGACGCTGGGCTCGGGTCCGTAACACCTCCCCACCAAAATGAATTTGGTTTGGGTTTCTATAAAAGAAAAAACAAACCAAATTAGTACATAGGTACTCTTCCAAACGGACTCTCGTACATTACGAACTGGAGTGGCGAGGATGTCCTGTCCACAGAACTGTCCGAACGGGAAACTCTGGCACAGATGAAACTTGAAGATGGTAGGCAATGACCTTCCTGTTGCAACTTCCCACACCTTCACCGAGATGTCAATCCGGAGTATAATCTCACATCTCTTGAGTAAGGATCGACATCGACGCGATTTGGGGTGAAGCGACACTTCCCTGTGTCGTGGCACCAATGACGGCTGGTCACAGATGGTATTTCTGGTACCGGTCCGGCGGTCCTTCAGGGAGACGGGAACCTGGAATACAGGGGTCTGATCATTTAGAGTGACAGCGACAGTGGGCAAATCAGTACCTACTGCACACTCACCTACTAGGCCCACCTCTAGTTCCAACAGAGCTGCTTGTACACCACAGATGGTGTCTGCTCTGCCACCATCAGGTCGACCAACGTTCCGCATAACGCTGAATCCAGGCTCAGCAATCACGCGGGGGGTGCCAACCTGTCGGAAACAGTCACTCTTAATGTCACATCTCATACCTCCCGTATCTACCATCACCTTCCAGGTCCCTTCTTTGACTGCAACACTTGCAGTGCAAATCTCCAATCCCTGGGATCTCTTCACGATGTTCATGGGAGCCATCTTCTGTCGGGTCGTCCTCTGGTCCTTACTGAGAACACACATAAGAATAAAACAAAATACCGCTAAGAGACATGTGGCCAACTGAGGGATAAGCTTCCTGAGCCTGTAATGTCCATAACCGGCTATAACCATTAGCCTGGTTAGGACCAAAGAGGGTACTAGAACTTTTGCACATACCTCCGACGCCTGGGGTATCTCTGGCCGGTTCAATGAACGCTGTGCCTTGCCAAACCGCAAGTATTCATCCGCCTTCGCTCCAGACTCTTTGGTATCCGTGGGTGCTTGTTCACGAGGCCTCTCTTCTCGCTCAGTCGCTTCTGCCTCCTTAACCTCATGTTCCTCGTCGGGAGAAGAATCAGGAGACTCTGCTAAAATGCTGTCGATCTGTGGGTGAGAGGGAGAATTAAACATGTCATCTAATTCCGGGTCTGACTGTACCTGGACATTACCACTGCCTGCTATTACCTCAGACCTTGCGGTTCCGGCTGACTCGTCCGCGACCTTGGGATGATTGTTGCTCCAATCTGTCACCAAGTCGTTGGCTAGTACCAAGTCAATCCCAGCTATTGAGAGGGTATCGACTACTGCCAACGCACATGTGCCGCTGAAGTAAGGCGAGTCGAGATGTACCGGCACTAAGGGGGCGATGTACTGCGTCCTAGGAAACCCAACCAGGACAACCTTTTGTCTCCCAACCACACTCACTCCCTCGGGTAACGAGTTTTTCACGATCAGGGACTGGACTGCTCCACTATCTCTGAGCACTACAACTGATCTACCAGTATGATCACTCGTTACATACCCGCTTGAAGTGTGAGGGGAAAACAATCTTGGTCCTTCCTGCGTAGTCGTAGACTGGCTTCCTGCTGGTGGTGTCACACAGCTCACTAACATCACCTCCCTACGAGCGCCGCTACCTCTTCTGCCTCGGCACATAGCAGCTACATGCCCTTTCTGCCCACAAGTCCAGCACACCATATTCCTCCTCGGACTCCGGTGTTTCGGACTGTTAGGACTAGTCCTTCGAGGGCTACTTGGGGGCGTCTTCTTAGCGCTTTGTGGGACGGGGGTCTCCTCTTCGTCATGACGAGGTTTGTCAAACCATCGTGGGTAATTCCTTGGGACATACTTAGCAGAAGGCCTATGCGTTAGGATGTACTCTTCAGCCATGGTGGCTGCCGCACTTAAGGTCTCCACCTGCTGCTCTTCTAAGTATGTCTTCAGGTCTCCAGACAAACAATGCTTGAAGTCCTCTAACAGTACGAGCTGCTCGAGGTCTTCTTTGGTCTCCGCCTTCCGAGAGGCACACCATTCCTGGAAAAGTCGCTCCTTGATGGTCGCGAATTCGGTGAAAGTGTGCTCTGAGGTCTTCTTCAGGTTTCTAAACTTTTGCCTGTACGCCTCAGGTACCAATTGGTACGCCATGAGCACCACCTTCTTCACCTTGTCGTAATCGCCAGAGTCATCAAGGGACAACGTGGAGTAGGCGATTTGGGTCTTCCCAGTCAAGACGGACTGTATCATGATGGCCCAATTCTCCTTTGGCCACTCCAAAGAGGCTGCGACTTTCTCGAAGGCCGCGAAGAACTTCGACACTTCCTTCTCGTTGAACTTCGGGACCATTTTGATGTTCCTTACCGGATCGAAACCACTCGTTTCCATTCTTTGCCTTCCACCGCCTAACCGCAATACTTCTAGCTCATGTTGCCTCTCTCTTTCTTTTTCTTCTCTCTCACGCTCTTCTCTTCTCTTTCTCGCTCTTCTCTTCCTCGTTTCTCTTCTCTTTCTCGCTCTTCTCTTTCTCTTTCTCGTTCTTCTCTTCTTTCTTCTCTTTCTAGTTCTAAACGCCTCATTACCAATTCTTTATCTTTTAATTCTCGTTCTATTTCTAACTTCTTCCATTCTATCTCACGATTTATTTCTAAGGCACGCATTTTGACTGTAAGTAAACTTATATTTAGTTCACCTGCATCACTGTCAATGTCACTGCCTTTATCTTCCTTTTCAGTGGAAGCTACTTCACTTTCTTTTGTACCTTGTGCCTCACCTTCCTGTTTTTCCTCGGCCTTCAAATGCCAGTGAACCTTGGACAAGATCTCCACACGGGAATCACTGGCACGTATCTTTATCTCCAGGTAGGCACTCACTAACACTAGTTCCTGTTTCCCCAGATATTTTAATCTGGCGAGACAGTCCTCCCTGTTCAGAAAAGCCTGAACATCGTCCAGATCGTCGATGGTCGTTTTTTCTGCCATTGTCACTTGGTACACTAGCACTTAACACACCGCTTCACTTTAGCACTTAACGCACCGAGCACTGTTCTACGTCAATATTGCACTTTATCGCACCAAACACTGCACTTACCAATATTGCACGTAATTACACCGGGCACCGCACTACGCAATATTGCACTTAAACACTCCGAGCACCGCACAGGACGAATAACGTCCTAATAGTCACACACAGGGGGAATTATTTACAGGGATTGCGCCACTTCACCACCCCTGTCAAACATACTTGACAAGGGGTCGGATCCCGCTGGGGATGCCAATTATGTTACGGCCCTATTGGGTCGCAACTGGGTTCTTTCTCTGATGTTGTTAGAGGTAGGGTATACGGCCCCAAGTTAGTAGTGGCTTTCATGGGGTGTGTTCCGTAACGCAAGTAAATTAAAGGGGAAGGGAGACAAACATACTAAACTTAAATATATATTGCCACCACCAATAAATAAATATATAAACAGTCACTCGCTGGGGCTATCACTACACTTATGTACACGTCTTGTCTTCTTCTGAAGACACAGGATGCTCTGCTTAACGGTGCTCAAGAGGAGTAGCCCTGGTTCTCTTCATGTGGCCTCTCGATGAATCCTTAGATTCTCTTTGCGAGTCTACCCTGGCCACAGGCCAGCCAAAACACAATCCCACTGGGTGCACCGTAGTGGAGGCCGTCAACCACAAATCCAGCCTGTAGCTGGCAGGTTCCAATCAGCTACGCTGCGTAGGCCACTCCACGACCGATACTAGGGTTGCGAGCCGTAGGCAGGAGCCTCGTGTGATTCCACAGATCACTCTTCTCACCATAACACCCCAGTGGCTATTCTTCTCCACGAGTCAGCCCCGGGTACGACAATTCCTCAACTGCCTCGTCACAGGCAGGCTAACACCACAGTGTTCATCCGGGGGGTGACTCAACTTCTGCAGCTAATACTTGGAGACTCTACAGCTGCCTTGGGTAGACTGATCCACCGTCCGATTCATCAGTCCCAGGTCGACTCTGTAATCAGACACGTCATCAGTAATAGGGACACTCTAGGACACGTCACTTACAGGCTTAGACACAAACGCCCACCTATCCACTCCATAGATGGCGTTGCTGTCTAAGCGCCACCTCACCAGAGGTCAGCAGCGGATGTGTTATGAGCTGATCAGGACGGGAAACTAGCCCTTGAGGCCAGTATATCTCGTTCTCACTAGATGGCGTCGTCCATTTAAATGGGGTTTCGGGAGCTGCCCCACAGATGGCGCGGTCGTCACTGCTCCGTGCTCGGACGCTGGGCTCGGGTCCGTAACAACTAGATAACTACATCACATGGTAACTGCGTCATTAGGTAACTACATCACTAGGTAACTACATAACTTGGTAATTACATCACATGGTAACTACATCTCTAGGTAACGAAATCACTAGATAACTACATCACCTGGTAACTACATCACTTCGTAACTACATCAATTGGTAACTACATCACTAGGTAACTGCATCACTTGGTAACTACATCCCTAGGTAACTACATCACTTGGTAAATTCATCACTAGGTAACTACATCACTTGGTAACTACATCACTTGATAACTACATCACTAGGTAACTACATCACTAGGTAACTACATCACTAGGTAACTACATCACTAGGTAACTACATCACTAGGTAACTACATCACTAGGTAACCACATCACTAGGTAACTACATCACTTGGTAACTACATCACTAGGTAACTTCATCACTAGGTAACTACATCACTTCGTAACTACATCACTTGGTAACTACATCACTAGGTAACTACATCACTATGTAACTACATCACTAGGTAACCACATCACTAGGTAACCACATCACTAGGTAACTACATCACTAGGTAACTACATCACTTGGTAACTACATCACTAGGTAACTACATCACTTGGTAACTACATCACTAGGTAACTACATCACTAGGTAACTACATCACTAGGTAACTACCTCACTAGGTAACTACATCACTAGGTAACCACATCACTAGGTAACCACATCACTAGGTAACTACATCACTAGGTAACTTCATCACTAGGTAACTACATCACTTGGTAACTACATCACTTGATAACTACATCACTAGGTAACTACATCACTAGGTAACTACATCACTAGGTAACTACATCACTAGGTAACTACATCACTAGGTAACCACATCAATAGGTAACCACATCACTAGGTAACTACATCACTAGGTAACTACATCACTAGGTAACTACATCACTAGGTAACTACATCACTAGGTAACTACATCACTAGGTAACTACACCACTAGGTAACTACACCACTAGGTAACCACATCACTAGGTAACCACATCACTAGGTAACTACATCACTAGGTAACCACATCACTAAGTAACTACATCACTAGGTAACTACATCACTAGGTAACTACACCACTAGGTAACCACATCACTAGGTAACTACATCACTAGGTAACCACATCACTAGGTAAATACATCACTAGGTAACTACATCACTAGGTAACTACACCACTAGGTAACTACATCACTAGGTAACTACATCACTAGGTAACTACATCACTAGGTAACTACATCACTAGGTAACTACATCACTTGGTAACTACACCACTGGGTAACTACATCACTAGGTAACTACATCACTAGGTAACCACATCACTACGTAACTACATCACTAGGTAACTACATCACTAGGTAACTACATCACTAGGTAACTACATCACTAGGTAACTACATCACTAGGTAACTACATCACTAGGTAACTACATCACTAGGTAACTACATCACTAGGTAACTACATCACTTGGTAACTACATCACTAGGTAACTACATCACTAGGTAACTACATCACTAGGTAACTACATCACTAGGTAACTACATCACTAGGTAACTACATCACTAGGTACTGCATCACTAGGTACTACCCACTAGGTAACTACATCACTAGGTAACTACATCACTATGGTAACTACATCACTAGGTAACTACATCACTAGGTAACTACATCACTAGGTAACTACATCACTAGGTAACTACATCACTAGGTAACTACATCACTAGGTAACTACATCACTAGGTAACTACATCACTAGGTAACTACATCACTATGGTAACTACATCACTAGGTAACTACACCACTAGGTAACTACATCACTTAGGTAACTACACCACTAGGTAACTACATCACTAGGTAACTACACCACTAGGTAACTACATCACTAGGTAACTACACACTAGGTAACTACATCACTAGGTAACTACATCACTAGGTAACTACATCACTAGGTAACTACATCACTAGGTAACTACATCACTAGGTAACTACATCACTAGGTAACTACATCACTAGGTAACTACATCACTAGGTAACTACATCACTAGGTAACTACATCACTAGGTAACTACATCACTAGGTAACTACATCACTTGGTAACTACATCACTAGGTAACTACATCACTAGGTAACTACATCACTAGGTAACTACATCACTAGGTAACTACATCACTAGGTAACTACATCACTAGGTAACTGCATCACTAGGTAACTACACCACTAGGTAACTACATCACTTGGTAACTACACCACTAGGTAACTACATCACTTGGTAACTACACCACTAGGTAACTACATCACTAGGTAACTACATCACTAGGTAACTACACCACTAGGTAACTACATCACTTGGTAACTACACCACTAGGTAACTACACCACTAGGTAACTACATCACTAGGTAACTATATCACTAGGTAACTACATCACTAGGTAACTACACCACTAGGTAACTACACCACTAGGTAACTACATCACTAGGTAACTACACCACTAGGTAACTACATCACTAGGTAACTACACCACTAGGTAACTACATCACTAGGTAACTACACCACTAGGTAACTACACCACTAGGTAACTACATCACTAGGTAACTACACCACTGGGTAACTACATCACTAGGTAACTACACCACTAGGTAACTACATCACTAGGTAACTACATCACTAGGTAACTACATCACTAGGTAACTACACCACTAGGTAACTACACCACTAGGTAACTACACCACTAGGTAACTACACCACTAGGTAACTACATCACTAGGTAACTACACCACTAGGTAACTACATCACTAGGTAACTACATCACTAGGTAACTACATCACTAGGTAACTACACCACTAGGTAACTACATCACTAGGTAACTACATCACTAGGTAACTACATCACTAGGTAACTACATCACTAGGTAACTACATCACTAGGTAACTGCATCACTAGGTAACTACATCACTAGGTAACTACATCACTAGGTAACTACATCACTAGGTAACTACATCACTTGGTAACTACATCACTAGGTAACTACATCACTAGGTAACTACATCACTAGGTAACTACATCACTAGGTAACTACACCACTAGGTAACTACATCACTAGGTAACTACACCACTAGGTAACTACATCACTAGGTAACTACACCACTAGGTAACTACATCACTAGGTAACTACACCACTATGTAACTACATCACTAGGTAACTACATCACTAGGTAACTACATCACTAGGTAACTACATCACTAGGTAACTACATCACTAGGTAACTACATCACTAGGTAACTACATCACTAGGTAACTACATCACTAGGTAACTACATCACTAGGTAACTACATCACTAGGTAACTACATCACTAGGTAACTACATCACTAGGTAACTACACCACTAGGTAACTACACCACTAGGTAACTACATCACTAGGTAACTACACCACTAGGTAACTACATCACTAGGTAACTACACCACTAGGTAACTACATCACTAGGTAACTACACCACTAGGTAACTACATCACTAGGTAACTACATCACTAGGTAACTACATCACTAGGTAACTACATCACTAGGTAACTGCATCACTAGGTAACTACACCACTAGGTAACTACATCACTTGGTAACTACACCACTTGGTAACTACACCACTAGGTAACTACATCACTAGGTAACTACACCACTAGGTAACTACATCACTAGGTAACTACATCACTAGGTAACTACATCACTAGGTAACTACATCACTAGGTAACTACATCACTAGGTAACTACATCACTAGGTAACTACATCACTAGGTAACTACATCACTAGGTAACTACATCACTAGGTAACTACATCACTAGGTAACTACATCACTAGGTAACTACATCACTAGGTAACTACATCACTAGGTAACTACATCACTAGGTAACTACATCACTAGGTAACTGCATCACTAGGTAACTACACCACTAGGTAACTACATCACTAGGTAACTACATCACTTGGTAACTACACCACTAGGTAACTACATCACTAGGTAACTACATCACTAGGTAACTACATCACTAGGTAACTACATCACTAGGTAACTACACCACTAGGTAACTACATCACTAGGTAACTACATCACTAGGTAACTACATCACTAGGTAACTGCATCACTAGGTAACTACACCACTAGGTAACTACATCACTTGGTAACTACACCACTAGGTAACTACATCACTTGGTAACTACACCACTAGGTAACTACATCACTAGGTAACTACATCACTAGGTAACTACATCACTAGGTATCTACATCACTAGGTAACTACATCACTAGGTAACTACATCACTAGGTAACTACATCACTAGGTAACTACATCACTAGGTAACTACATCACTAGGTAACTGCATCACTCGGTAACTACATCACTAGGTAACTACATCACTAGGTAACTACATCACTAGGTAACTACATCACTTGGTAACTACATCACTAGGTAACTACATCACTAGGTAACTACATCACTAGGTAACTACATCACTAGGTAACTACATCACTAGGTAACTACATCACTAGGTAACTGCATCACTAGGTAACTACTCCACTAGGTAACTACATCACTTGGTAACTACACCACTAGGTAACTACATCACTTGGTAACTACACCACTAGGTAACTACATCACTAGGTAACTACATCACTAGGTAACTACACCACTAGGTAACTACATCACTTGGTAACTACACCACTAGGTAACTACACCACTAGGTAACTACATCACTAGGTAACTACATCACTAGATAACTACATCACTAGGTAACTACACCACTAGGTAACAACACCACTAGGTAACTACATCACTAGGTAACTACACCACTAGGTAACTACATCACTAGGTAACTACACCACTAGGTAACTACATCACTAGGTAACTACACCACTAGGTAACTACACCACTAGGTAACTACATCACTAGGTAACTACACCACTGGGTAATTACATCACTAGGTAACTACACCACTAGGTAACTACATCACTAGGTAACTACATCACTAGGTAACTACATCACTAGGTAACTACACCACTAGGTAACTACACCACTAGGTAACTACACCACTAGGTAACTACACCACTAGGTAACTACATCACTAGGTAACTACACCACTAGGTAACTACATCACTAGGTAACTACACCACTAGGTAACTACATCACTAGGTAACTACACCACTAGGTAACTACATCACTAGGTAACTACATCACTAGGTAACTACATCACTAGGTAACTACATCACTAGGTAACTACATCACTAGGTAACTACATCACTAGGTAACTACATCACTAGGTAACTACATCACTAGGTAACTACATCACTTGGTAACTACATCACTAGGTAACTACATCACTAGGTAACTACATCACTAGGTAACTACATCACTAGGTAACTACACCACTAGGTAACTACATCACTAGGTAACTACACCACTAGGTAACTACATCACTAGGTAACTACACCACTAGGTAACTACATCACTAGGTAACTACACCACTATGTAACTACATCACTAGGTAACTACATCACTAGGTAACTACATCACTAGGTAACTACATCACTAGGTAACTACATCACTAGGTAACTACATCACTAGGTAACTACATCACTAGGTAACTACATCACTTGGTAACTACATCACTAGATAACTACATCACTAGGTAACTACACCACTAGGTAACTACACCACTAGGTAACTACATCACTAGGCAACTACACCACTAGGTAACTACATCACTAGGTAACTACACCACTAGGTAACTACATCACTAGGTAACTACACCACTAGGTAACTACATCACTAGGTAACTACATCACTAGGTAACTACATCACTAGGTAACTACATCACTAGGTAACTACATCACTAGGTAACTACATCACTAGGTAACTACATCACTAGGTAACTACATCACTTGGTAACTACATCACTAGGTAACTACATCACTAGGTAACTACATCACTAGGTAACTACATCACTAGGTAACTACATCACTAGGTAACTACATCACTAGGTAACTACATCACTAGGTAACTACATCACTAGGTAACTACATCACTAGGTAACTACATCACTAGGTAACTACATCACTAGGTAACTACATCACTAGGTAACTACATCACTAGGTAACTACATCACTTGGTAACTACATCACTTGGTAACTACATCACTAGGTAACTACATCACTAGGTAACTACATCACTAGGTAACTACATCACTAGGTAACTACATCACTAGGTAACTACATCACTAGGTAACTACACCACTAGGTAACTACACCACTGGGTAACTACATCACTAGGTAACTACATCACTAGGTAACTACATCACTAGGTAACTACATCACTAGGTAACTACATCACTTGGTAACTACATCACTAGGTAACTACATCACTAGGTAACTACATCACTAGGTAACTACATCACTAGGTAACTACATCACTAGGTAACTACATCACTAGGTAACTACATCACTAGGTAACTACACCACTGGGTAACTACACCACTAGGTAACTACACCACTGGGTAACTACACCACTGGGTAACTACATCACTAGGTAACTACATCACTATGTAACTACATCACTAGGTAACTACATCACTAGGTAACTACACCACTAGGTAACTACACCACTGGGTAACTACACCACTAGGTAACTACACCACTGGGTAACTACACCACTGGGTAACTACATCACTAGGTAACTACATCACTAGGTAACTACATCACTAGGTAACTACATCACTAGGTAACTACACCACTAGGTAACTACATCACTAGGTAACTACATCACTAGGTAACTACATCACTAGGTAACTACATCACTAGGTAACTACACCACTAGGTAACTACATCACTAGGTAACTACACCACTGGGTAACTACATCACTAGGTAACTACACCACTAGGTAACTACATCACTAGGTAACTACACCACTAGGTAACTACACCACTAGGTAACTACACCACTAGGTAACTACACCACTAGGTAACTACACCACTGGGTAACTACACCACTGGGTAACTACATCACTAGGTAACTACATCACTAGGTAACTACATCACTAGGTAACTACACCACTGGGTAACTACACCACTAGGTAACTACACCACTGGGTAACTACACCACTGGGTAACTACATCACTAGGTAACTACATCACTAGGTAACTACATCACTAGGTAACTACATCACTAGGTAACTACACCACTAGGTAACTACATCACTAGGTAACTACATCACTAGGTAACTACATCACTAGGTAACTACATCACTAGGTAACTACACCACTAGGTAACTACATCACTAGGTAACTACACCACTGGGTAACTACATCACTAGGTAACTACACCACTAGGTAACTACATCACTAGGTAACTACACCACTAGGTAACTACACCACTAGGTAACTACACCACTAGGTAACTACACCACTAGGTAACTACATCACTAGGTAACTACACCACTGGGTAACTACATCACTAGGTAACTACATCACTAGGTAACTACATCACTAGGTAACTACACCACTAGGTAACTACATCACTAGGTAACTACACCACTGGGTAACTACACCACTAGGTAACTACACCACTAGGTAACTACATCACTAGGTAACTACACCACTGGGTAACTACACCACTAGGTAACTACATCACTAGGTAACTACACCACTGGGTAACTACACCACTAGGTAACTACATCACTAGGTAACTACATCACTAGGTAACTACACCACTAGGTAACTACATCACTAGGTAACTACATCACTAGGTAACTACACCACTAGGTAACTACATCACTAGGTAACTACATCACTAGGTAACTACATCACTAGGTAACTACATCACTAGGTAACTACATCACTTGGTAACTACATCACTAGGTAACTACACCACTAGGTAACTACATCACTAGGTAACTACACCACTAGGTAACTACATCACTAGGTAACTACATCACTAGGTAACTACATCACTGGGTAAGAATATCTGGTGTAAATATTATCGTTGTGCCACTAATCAATGCAGAATATTGTTGGGACCAGACACAGTTCCTTTTAACTTGTTTCAGAAACTTTAAAACACCAACAATAATTTGTACAAATAATGTGCGTTCATAAGAGAGTATTAACGTGTGTTTGTTAACCATTTGTAAGTGTTTAGGGTGGGTGGAGGTGGAGGGGGGAATTCAAGTAGATGGACTGGGGGTCGGCCCCATTGCACCTCTTTAAGGCGATTCGGCTCCTATAGTGACCCCTCATATAGAGTATGTGGTTTTGAAATTGTATATTAACCACACTGTAACCACGGGTTACAAGTCCAATAACCCGACTTCTTAATAGCAGGTCGTATTTTGACGTACAGTCTTCCTCGGGCCAAACATCGTCCTACTAGATAAGGTTAAGTAATTAGTAATCCCTGATTACTGCAGTGAGACACAAAACCTCCACTTTTTTTAACGAATGATTCCAACGTTGCTATATATTGTAAATAAAATATTTTCTTAATTAAGTTACTTATTTTACTGAATTCATTGACGATAAAATCTAACTTGGCTTGGAGAAAAATGATTTCGATAAGGGATTACCTTGTGTTGTTTTCGCAGTTAATAGGAGAAACTTCTCCTTGGCTGCTCTGTGGTGTTGGGGTCAGTTTGGCTCTCATTGGCTTGTGTTTCTGGAGCTTATTGAAATTCACTAAGTTCAGAAACGTGCGCTAGAGCCATGACCAAGTCTAGATGCTTACCCTGATCGAGGGCGAGACCCAGGGCGGCGACCTGATGTCTGAGGAGGACATCCAGGGCGGCGACCTGATGTCTGAGGACACCCTGGGCAGCGACCTGATGTCTGAGGACACCCAGGGCGGCACCCTGATGTCTGAGGAGGACATCCAGGGCGGCGACCTGATGTCTGAGGACACCCTGGGCAGCGACCTGATGTCTGAGGACACCCAGGGCGGCACCCTGATGTCTGAGGAGGACATCCAGGGCGGCGACCTGATGTCTGAGGACACCCTGGGCAGCGACCTGATGTCTGAGGACACCCAGGGCGGCACCCTGATGTCTGAGGAGGACATCCAGGGCGGCGACCTGATGTCTGAGGACACCCAGGGTGGCGATCTGATGTCTGAGGACACCCAGGGTGGCGACCTGATGTCTGAGGAGGACATCCAGGGCGGCGACCTGATGTCTGAGGACACCCAGGGTGGCGACCTGATGTCTGAGGAGGACATCCAGGGCGGCGACCTGATGTCTGAGGACACCCTGGGCAGCGACCTGATGTCTGAGGACACCCAGGGCGGCACCCTGATGTCTGAGGAGGACATCCAGGGTGGCGACCTGATGTCTGAGGACACCCAGGGCGGCGACCTGATGTCTGAGGACACCCAGGGTGGCGACCTGATGTCTGAGGACACCCAGGGCGGCGACCTGATGTCTGAGGACACCCAGGGCGGCGACCTGATGTCTGAGGACACCCAGGGCGGCGACCGGATGTCTGAGGACACCCAGGGCGGCGACCTGATGTCTGAGGACACCCAGGGCGGCGACCTGATGTCTGAGGACACCCAGGGCGGCGACCTGATGTCTGAGGACACCCAGGGCGGCGACCTGATGTCTGAGGACACCCAGGGCGACGACCTGATGTCTGAGGACACCCAGGGTGGCGACCTGATGTCTGAGGACACCCAGGGCGGCGACCTGATGTCTGAGGACACCCAGGGCGGCGACCCCGTCATCGAGGACACAGACCACAGCAATGTAGTAAGGTGTATTCCCGTCCCCGCCTCTAAACGGTCGTAAGTAGTGGGGAAGAAAGGGGGAATTCATCGAAAATTATAGATGGAATTCAACGTTGTGATTATGGTCCCACCCAAGGAGTAACTAGACGGAGACGTCACCGTAGAGGGCTCACTTCCCAACGTAGAAAAAACTTTGGAAAGGATAAAGTTGCTAACCAACTATGCCTCCGAAGAAAACCCAGAGTCTGGAACCTTTGACACTCCCCTCGGCGATGAATCCGGACTGGACAACGTTATCCAGTCCATATATTTCCCCGTTGAAGACCGGACAAAACTAATTGGTCGCAAATAACGGTTTTTAAAACTTATTGAAAGGTAGTGTAAGGTAAAACTCCACGTGCCTGATAAGGGCGATCTTAAAAACGAGATCACCATAGAAGGTCCCCAACAAAACATTAATACGGCCGTGGAAAAAATTAAAATTTTGATAGGCCACTGAACTACCATTGACGCTTTCCCACACGACCACACGGAAAGGAGGAGAGAGGGGGGGGGGGGGGGGGTTGAAGATTTTATTTTATTTTTATTTTTATTCCCCTTTTTCTTAATGTGTGATTCTCATGTTGGTTGTGTTTCTACATTATTCTCGGGCTTGTTACAAGTGTGTTATTACGCACCTCTCCCGAGTTGATGTGTGCGCGCAAGCCCTTACGACACTGTGGCACTGGGAAGGGATCTGGGTAAGGATTTGGGATGGGACGGTGGGGGAAGGAATGGTGCCCAACCCCTTGGACGGTCGGGGATTGAACGCCGACCTGCATGAAGCGAGACCGTCGCTCTGCCATGGTGGTGCTGGCGAGGTAAATTATCTGATGGTCCAGGACGCCATCATGATGGTCCAGGACGCCATCATGATGGTCCAGGACGCCATCATGATGGTCCAGGACGCCATCATGATGGTCCAGGACGCCATCATGATGGTCCAGGACGCCATCATGATGGTCCAGGACGCCATCATGATGGTCCAGGACGCCATCATGATGGTCCAGCACACCATCATGATGGTCCAGGACGCCATCATGATGGTCCAGGACGCCATCATGATGGTCCAGGACGCCATCATGATGGTCCAGGACGCCATCATGATGGTCCAGGACGCCATCATGATTGTCCAGGACGGCATCATGATGGTCCAGGACGCCATCATGATGGTCCAGGACGCCATCATGATGGTCCAGGACACCATCATGATGGTCCTGGACGCCATCATGATGGTCCAGGACGCCATCATGATAATCCCTTGCCTTCACCCCCTTCCCCAACATGGGCTGGGCGGTAGAGCGACGGGCTCGCTTCATGCAGGTCGGCGTTCAATCCCCGACCGTCCACAAGTGGTTAGGCACCATTCCTTTCCTCCCGTCCCGTCCCCATAACCCTATCCCGACCCTCCACAGGTAGTCTTAATGGCTAGGCGGGAGGCACATCAACCCAAGGTTCGACAGGTGGTGTAATGAGACACAAATGTATGAAGAAACAGACAAAAACAAATGAGAATCATATAACACGGAAAGGGAGGAAAACCCCGTATGTGAACGATTGTTAGTTTGTTTAGGTACATTACCACTACAGGGGGTGGGGGGGGGCGCAGGGGGGGGGGGGAGGAGCTTAAGATTTAGGCCCTTACATCACATGTCAAGTTAAGCTCCTCGGAGGAGGAGGAGACGCTGTGTTTGGGGTTCACAGCTATCAACGTCCCCCACATGTAAACAACATACCATCAAGCTACATACTGCACGCTCTATGTGGACGACCGTAGTAACATCCTTTGATGAGTTACAACCCATCATATGAAGATCTTGGTGGAGTCTTGAGCCATCTTGTTGGCGTCTTGGCCATCTTGTTGGCGTCCTGGCCATCTTGTTGGCGTCCTGGCCATCTTGTTGGCGTCCTGGCCATCATGATGGCGTCTTGGCCATCTTGTTGGCGTCCTGGCCATCTTGTTGGCGTCCTGGCCATCTTGTTGGCGTCCTGGCCATCTTGTTGGCGTCCTGGCCATTTTGTTGGCGTCCTGGCCATCTTGTTGGCGTCCTGGCCATCTTGTTGGCGTCCTGGCCATCTTGTTGGCGTCCTGGCCATTTTGTTGGCGTCCTGGCCATCTTGTTGGCGTCCTGGCCATCTTGTTGGCGTCCTGGCCATCTTGTTGGCGTCCTGGCCATCTTGTTGGCGTCCTGGCCATCTTGTTGGCGTCCTGGCCATCTTGTTGGCGTCCTGGCCATCATGATGGCGTCCTGGCCATCATGATGGCGTCTTGGCCATCTTGTTGGCGTCCTGGCCATCTTGTTGGCGTCCTGGCCATCTTGTTGGCGTCCTGGCCATCTTGTTGGCGTCCTGGCCATCTTGTTGGCGTCCTGGCCATCTTGTTGGCGTCCTGGCCATCTTGTTGGCGTCCTGGCCATCTTGTTGGCGTCCTGGCCATCTTGTTGGCGTCCTGGCCATCTTGTTGGCGTCCTGGCCATCTTGTTGGCGTCCTGGCCATCATGATGGCGTCCTGGCCATCATGATGGCGTCTTGGCCATCTTGTTGGCGTCCTGGCCATCTTGTTGGCGTCCTGGCCATCTTGTTGGCGTCCTGGCCATCTTGTTGGCGTCCTGGCCATTTTGTTGGCGTCCTGGCCATCTTGTTGGCGTCCTGGCCATCTTGTTGGAGTCCTGGCCATCTTGTTGGCGTCCTGGCCATCTTGTTGGCGTCCTGGCCATCTTGTTGGCGTCCTGGCCATCTTGTTGGCGTCCTGGCCATCTTGTTGGCGTCCTGGCCATCTTGTTGGCGTCCTGGCCATCTTGTTGGCATCCTGGCCATCTTGTTGGCGTCCTGGCCATCTTGTTGGCGTCCTGGACCATCCTGATGGCGTCCTGGGCCATCATGATGGCGTCCTGGACCATCATGATGGCGTCCTGGCAATCTTGTTGGCGTCCTGGGCCATCTTGTTGGGGTCCTGGCCATCTTGTTGGCGTCCTGGACCATCTTGTTGGCGTCCTGGCCATCTTGTTGGCGTCCTGGCCATCTTGTTGGCGTCCTGGCCATCTTTTTGGCGTCCTGGCCATCTTGTTGGCGTCCTGGACCATCATGATGGCGTCCTGGCCATCTTGTTGGCGTCCTGGCCATCTTGTTGGCGTCCTGGGCCATCTTGTTGGCTTCCTGGCCATCTTGTTGGCGTCCTGGCCATCTTGTTGGCGTCCTGGCAATCTTGTTGGCGTCCTGGCCATCTTGTTGGCGTCCTGGCCATCTTGTTGGCGTCCTGGCCATCTTGTTGGCGTCCTGGCCATCTTGTTGGAGTCCTGGCCATCTTGTTGGCGTCCTAGCCATCTTGTTGGCGTCCTCGCCATCTTGTTGGCGTCCTAGCCATCTTGTTGGCGTCCTGGGCCATCAAGATGGCGTCCTGGGCCATCATGATTGTGTTCTGGACCATCATGATGGTGTGGACCATCATGATGGTGTCCTGGCCATCTTGTTGGCGTCCTAGTCATCTTGTTGGCGTCCTGGCCATCTTGTTGGCGTCCTAGCCATCTTGTTGGCGTCCTGGACCATCAAGATGGCGTCCTGGACCATCATGATGGCGTCCTGGACCATCATGATGGCGTCCTGGACCATCATGATGGCGTCCTGGGCCATCATGATGGTGTCCTGGCCATCTTGTTGGCGTCCTAGTCATCTTGTTGGCGTCCTGGCCATCTTGTTGGCGTCCTAGTCATCTTGTTGGCGTCCTAGCCATCTTGTTGGCGTCCTGGCCATCTTGTTGGCGTCCTGGCCATCTTGTTGGCGTCCTGGCCATCTTGTTGGCGTCCTGGTCATCTTGTTGGCGTCCTGGACCATCATGATGGCGTCCTGGCCATCTTGTTGGCGTCCTGGACCATCATGATGGCGTCCTGGCCATCTTGTTGGCGTCCTGGCCATCTTGTTGGCGTCCTGGCCATCTTGTTGGCGTCCTAGTCATCTTGTTGGCATCCTGGACCATCATGATGGCGTCCTGGACCATCATGATGGCGTCCTGGGCCATCATGATGGTGTCCTGGGCCATCATGATGGCGTCCTGGGCCATCATGATGGTGTCCTAGGCCATCTTGTTGGCGTCCTGGCCATCTTGTTGGCGTCCTAGTCATCCTGTTGGCGTCCTGGCCATCTTGTTGGCGTCCTGGCCATTTTGTTGGCGTCCTGGCCATCTTGTTGGCGTCCTGGCCATCTTGTTGGCGTCCTGGCCATCTTGTTGGCGTCCTGGCCATTTTGTTGGCGTCCTGGCCATCTTGGTGGCGTCCTGGGCCATCTTGTTGGCGTCCTGACCATCTTGGTGGCGTCCTGGCCATCTTGTTGGCGTCCTGGACATCTTGTTGGCGTCCTGGCCATCTTGTTGGCGTCCTGGCCATCTTGTTGGCGTCCTGGCCATCTTGTTGGCGTCCTGGCCATCTTGTTGGCGTCCTGGCCATCTTGTTGGGGTCCTGGCCATCTTGTTGGCGTCCTGGCCATCTTGTTGGCGTCGTGGCCATCATGATGGCGTCCTGGCTATCATGATGGCGTCCTGGGAAATCATGATGGTGTCCTGGGCTATCATGATGGCGTCCTGGGCCATCATGATGGTGTCCTGGCCATCATGATGGCGTCCTGGACCATAATGATGGCGTCCTGGGCCATTTTGATGGCGTCCTGGCCATCATGATGGCGTCCTGGACCATAATGATGGCGTCCTGGGCCATTTTGATGGCGTCCTGGACCATCATGATGGCGTCCTGGGCCATCATGATGGTGTCCTGGGCCATCATGATGGCGTCCTGGCTATCATGATGGCGTCCTGGGAAATCATGATGGTGTCCTGGGCCATCATGATGGCGTCCTGGCCATCATGATGGCGTCCTGGACCATAATGATGGCGTCCTGGGCCATCATGATGGCGTCCTGGGCCATCACGATGGCGTCCTGGCCATCTTGTTGGCGTCCTGGTCATCTTGTTGGCGTCCTGGGCCATCATGATGGCGTCCTGGGCCATCATGATGGCGTCCTGGGCCATCATGGTGGTGTCCTGGACCATCATGATGGCGTCCTGGGCCATCACGATGGCGTCCTGGCCATCTTGTTGGCGTCCTGGCCATCTTGTTGGCGTCCTGGTCATCTTGTTGGCGTCCTGGCCATCTTGTTGGCGTCCTGGTCATCTTGTTGGCGTCCTGGCCATCTTGTTGGCGTCCTGGGCCATCATGATGGCGTCCTGGGCCATCATGATGGGGTCCTGGACCATCATGATGGCGTCCTGGCCATCTTGTTACGAGGTGGTGACTTGGTTTGTAGTAACGTGGTGTGTAGTGACTTGGTGTGTGGTGACGTGGTGTGTAGTGACTTGGTGTGTGGTGACGTGGTGAGTGTGGTGACGGTGGTGTCTGTGGTGACGTGGTGTGTGTGGTGACGTGGTGTTTAGTGACGGTGGTGTGTGTGTTGACGGGGTGTGTGTGGTGACGGTAGTTTGTGGTGACGTGGTGTGTGTGGTGACGGGGTGTGTGTGGTGACGGGGTGTGTGTGGTGACGGGGTGTGTGTGGTGACGGGGTGTGTGTGGTGACGGGGTGTGTGTGGTGACGGTAGTTTGTGGTGACGTGGTGTGTGTGGTGACGTGGTGTGTGTAGTGACGTGGTGTGTGATGACGTGGTGTGTGTGGTGACGGGGTGTGTGTGGTGACGGTGGTTTGTTGTGACGTGGTGTGTGTGGTGATATTGTGTGTAGTGACGTGGTCTGTGGTGACTTGGTGGTGTGTGTGGTCACGTGGTGTGTGTAGTGACGTGGTGTGTGGTGACGTGGCGTGTGTTGTTACGTGGTGTGTGGTGACGTGGTGTGTGTAGTGACTGTGGTGTGTGTGTTGAAGATGTGTGTGTGGTGACGAGGTGTGCGTGGTGACGAGGTGTATGTGGTGACGTGGTGTTTTGTGACGTGGTGTGTGGTGACATGGTGTGTGAGTGGTGACGTTGTGTGTGTGTGGTGACGTGGTGTGTGTGGTGACGTGGTGTGTATGGTGACGTGGTGTGTGGTGACGTGGTGTTTTTGGTGACGTTGTGTGTGGTGACGTGGGGTGTGGTGACGTGGTGCGTGTAGTGACGGTGGTGTGTGTAGTAACGGTGGTGTGTGTGGTGACGTGTTGTTTGTGGTGACGTGGTGTGTGTGGTGACGTGGTGTGTGTGGTGACGTGATGTGTGTGATGACGTGGTGTGTGGTAACGTGGTGTGTGGTGACGTGGTGTGTGTGGTGACGTTGTGTGTGTAGTGTCGTAATGTGTGGTGACGTGGTGTATGGTGACGTGGTGTGTGGTGAAGTGGTGTTTTTGGTGACGTTGTGTGTGGTGACGTGGGGTGTGGTGACGTGGTGCGTGTAGTGACGGTGGTGTGTGTAGTAACGGTGGTGTGTGTGGTGACGTGTTGTTTGTGGTGACGTGGTGTGTGTGGTGACGTGGTGTGTGTGGTGACGTGATGTGTGTGATGACGTGGTGTGTGGTAACGTGGTGTGTGGTGACGTGGTGTGTGTGGTGACGTTGTGTGTGTAGTGACGTAATGTGTGGTGACGTGGTGTGTGGTGACGTGGTGACGTGGTGTGTTGTGACGTGGTGCGTGTGGTGACGGAGGTGTGTGTAGTGACGCTGGTGTGTGTGGTGACGTGGTGTGTGTGTTGAAGTGGTGTGTGTGGTGACGTGGTGTGTGCGGTGACGGTGATATGTGTGGTGACGGTGATTTGTGTGGTGACGTGGTGTGTGTGGGGACGGGGTGTGTGTGGTGACGGGGTGTGTGTGGTGACGGGGTGTGTGTGGTGACGTAGTGTGTGTGGTGAAGTGGTATGTGTGGTGACGTTGTGCGTGTGGTGACGGTGGTGTGTGTAGTGACGGTGGTGTGTGTGGTGACGTGGTGTGTTTGGTGACGTGGTGTGTGGTGACGTGGTGTGTGTGGTGACGTGGTGTGTGTGGTGACGTGGAGAAGTAGTGTGAGTGGTGACGTGGTGTGTGTTGTGACGTGGTGTGTGTAGTGACGTTGTGTGTGTGGTGACGTGGTGTGTGTGGTGACGTGGTGTGTGTGGTGACGTGGAGAAGTAGTGTGAGTGGTAACGTGGTGTGTGTGGTAACGTGGTGTGTGTGGTGACGTGGTGTGTGTAGTGACGTGCTGTGTTTGGTGACGTGGTGTGTGGTGACGTGGTGTGTGTGGTGACGTGGAGAAGTAGTGTGAGTGGTGACGTGGTGTGTGTAGTGACGTTGTGTGTGTGGTGACGTGGTGTGTTTGGTGACGTGGTGTGTGGTGACATTGTGTGTGTGGTGACGTGGTGTGTGGTGACGGCGGTATGTGTGGTGACGTTGTGTGTGGTGACGGTGGTGTGTGTGGTGACGGGGTGTGTGTGGTGACGGTAGTTTGTGGTGACGTGGTGTGTGTGGTGACGGTGGTGTGTGTGGTGACGGGGTGTGTGTGGTGACGGGGTGTGTGTGGTGACGGTAGTTTGTGGTGACGTGGTGTGTGTGGTGACGGGGTGTGTGTGGTGACGGTAGTTTGTGGTGACGTGGTGTGTGTGGTGACGGGGTGTGTGTGGTGACGGTGGTGTGTGTGGTGACGGTGGTGTGTGTGGTGACGGGGTGTGTGTGGTGACGGTAGTTTGTGGTGACGTGGTGTGTGTGGTGACGGGGTGTGTGTGGTGACGGGGTGTGTGTGGTGACGGGGTGTGTGTGGTGACGGGGTGTGTGTGGTGACGGGGTGTGTGTGGTGACGGTAGTTTGTGGTGACGTGGTGTGTGTGGTGACGTGGTGTGTGTAGTGACGTGGTGTGTGATGACGTGGTGTGTGTGGTGACGGGGTGTGTGTGGTGACGGTGGTTTGTTGTGACGTGGTGTGTGTGGTGATATTGTGTGTAGTGACGTGGTCTGTGGTGACTTGGTGGTGTGTGTGGTCACGTGGTGTGTGTAGTGACGTGGTGTGTGGTGACGTGGCGTGTGTTGTTACGTGGTGTGTGGTGACGTGGTGTGTGTAGTGACTGTGGTGTGTGTGTTGAAGATGTGTGTGTGGTGACGAGGTGTGCGTGGTGACGAGGTGTTTGTGGTGACGTGGTGTTTTGTGACGTGGTTTGTGGTGACATGGTGTGTGAGTGGTGACGTTGTGTGTGTGTGGTGACGTGGTGTGTGTGGTGACGTGGTGTGTATGGTGACGTGGTGTGTGGTGACGTGGTGTTTTTGGTGACGTTGTGTGTGGTGACGTGGGGTGTGGTGACGTGGTGCGTGTAGTGACGGTGGTGTGTGTAGTAACGGTGGTGTGTGTGGTGACGTGTTGTTTGTGGTGACGTGGTGTGTGTGGTGACGTGGTGTGTGTGGTGACGTGATGTGTGTGATGACGTGGTGTGTGGTAACGTGGTGTGTGGTGTGTGTAGTGACGTAATGTGTGGTGACGTGGTGTGTGGTGACGTGGTGTGTGGTGACGTGGTGTGTTGTGACGTGGTGCGTGTGGTGACGGAGGTGTGTGTAGTGACGCTGGTGTGTGTGGTGACGTGGTGTGTGTGTTGAAGTGGTGTGTGTGGTGACGTGGTGTGTGCGGTGACGGTGATATGTGTGGTGACGGTGATTTGTATGGTGACGTGGTGTGTGTGGGGACGGGGTGTGTGTGGTGACGGGGTGTGTGTGGTGACGGGGTGTGTGTGGTGACGTAGTGTGTGTGGTAAAGTGGTATGTGTGGTGACGTGGTGTGTGGTGACGTTGTGCGTGTGGTGACGGTGGTGTGTGTAGTGACGGTGGTGTGTGTGGTGACGTGGTGTGTTTGGTGACGTGGTGTGTGGTGACGTGGTGTGTGTGGTGACGTGGTGTGTGTGGTGACGTGGAGAAGTAGTGTGAGTGGTGACGTGGTGTGTGTTGTGACGTGGTGTGTGTAGTGACGTTGTGTGTGTGGTGACGTGGTGTGTGTGGTGACGTGGTGTGTGTGGTGACGTGGAGAAGTAGTGTGAGTGGTAACGTGGTGTGTGTAGTGACGTTGTGTGTGTGGTGACGTGGTGTGTTTGGTGACGTGGTGTGTGTGGTGACGTGGTGTGTGTGGTGACGTGGAGAAGTAGTGTGAGTGGTAACGTGGTGTGTGTAGTGACGTTGTGTGTGTGGTGACGTGGTGTGTTTGGTGACGTGGTGTGTGTGGTGACGTGGTGTGTGTGGTGACGTGGAGAAGTAGTGTGAGTGGTGACGTGGTGTGTGTGGTGACGTGGTGTGTGTAGTGACGTTGTGTGTGTGGTGACGTGGTGTGTTTGGTGACGTGGTGTGTGGTGACGTGGTGTGTGTGGTGACGTGGAGAAGTAGTGTGAGTGGTGACGTGGTGTGTGTAGTGACGTTGTGTGTGTGGTGACGTGGTGTGTTTGGTGACGTGGTGTGTGGTGACATTGTGTGTGTGGTGACGTGGTGTGTGGTGACGGCGGTATGTGTGGTGACGTTGTGTGTGGTGACGGTGGTGTGTGTGGTGACGGTGGTGTGTGTGGTGACGTGGTGTGTGTGGTGACGTGGTGTGTGGTGACGTGGTGCGTGTGGTGACGGTGGTGTGTGTAGTGACGGTGGTGTGTGTGGTGACGTGTTGTTTGCGGTGACGTGGTGTGTGGTGACGTGGTGTTTTGGTGACGTGGTGTGTGTGGTGACGTGGTGTGTGTGGTGACGTGGAGAAGAAGTGTGAGTGGTGACGTGGTGTGTGTGTGGTGACGGTGGTGTGTGTGGTGACGTTGTGTGTGGTGACGTGGTGTGTGGTAACGACGGTATGTGTGGTGACGGTGGTGTGTGTGGTGACGTTGTGTGTGTGGTGACGGTGGTGTGTGTGGTGACGGTGGTGTGTGTGGTGACGTTGTGTGTGGTGACGTGGTGTGTGGTGACGGTGGTGTGTGTGGTGACGGTGGTGTGTGTGGTGAAGGTGGTGTGTGTGGTGACGGTGGTGTGAGTGGTGACGGTGGTGTGTGTGGTGACGTTGTGTGTGTGGTGACGTGGTGTGTGTGGTGACGGTGGTGTGAGTGGTGACGGTGCTGTGTGTGGTGACGTGGTGTGTTTGGTGACTTTGTGTGTGGGGTGATGGTGGTGTGTGGTGACGTGGTGTGTGGTGTGTGGTGACGGTGGTGTGTGTGGGGACGTGGTGTGTGTGAGGACGTGGTGTGTGGTGTGTGGTGACGTGATGTGTGTGGGGACGTGGTGTGTGGTGTGTGGTGACGTGATGTGTGTGGTGACGCGGTGTGTGTGGTGACGTGGTGTGTGCGGTGATGGTGGTGTGTGGTGACGGTGGTGTGTGTGGTGACGTGGTGTGTGTGGTGACGTGGTGTGTGGTAACGGTGGTGTGTGTGTGGTGATGTGGTGTGTGGTGACGGTGGTGTGTTTGGTGACGTGGTGTGTATGAAGACGTGGTGTGAGTGGTGACGAGGTGTGTGTGGTGACGGTGGTGTGTGTGTTGAAGATGTGTGCGTGGTGACGTGGTGTGTGTAGTGACGTGGTGTTTGTGGTGACGGTGGTGTGTGTGGTGACGTGGTGTGTGTGGTGACGTGGTGTGTGGTGGCGTGATGTGTAGTGACGTGGTGAGTGGTTACGTGGTGTGTGTAGTGATGGCGGTGTGAGTGGTGACGAGGTGTGTGTGGTGACGTGGTGTGTGTGGTGACGTGGTGTGTGTGTAGTGACGTGGTGTGTGTGTGTCGTGTCGTGGTTTGTAGTGACGTGGTGTGTGTGTGGTGAAGTGGTGTGTGTGGTGACGTGGTGTGTGTGGTGACGTGGTGTGTGTGTGGTGATGTGGTGTGTGTGGTGACGTGGTGTGTGTTGACGTGGTGTGTGTCGTGACTGTGGTGTGTGTGGTGACGTTGTGTGTGTGGTGACGGTGGTGTGTGTGGTGACGGTGGTGTGTGTGGTGACGTTGTGTGTGGTGACGTGGTGTGTGGTGACGGTGGTGTGTGTGGTGACGGTGGTGTGTGTGGTGACGTGGTGTGTGGTGACGGCGGTGTGAGTGGTGACGGTGGTGTGTGTGGTGACGTTGTGTGTGTGGTGACGTGGTGTGTGTGGTGACGGTGGTGTGAGTGGTGACGGTGCTGTGTGTGGTGACGTGGTGTGTTTGGTGACGTGGTGTGTGGGGTGATGGTGGTGTGTGGTGACGTGGTGTGTGGTGTGTGGTGACTGTGGTGTGTGTGGGGACGTGGTGTGTGGTGTGTGTGGGGACGTGGTGTGTGGTGACGTGATGTGTGTGGGGACGTGGTGTGTGGTGTGTGGTGACGTGATGTGTGTGGTGACGCGGTGTGTGTGGTGACGGTGGTGTGTGTGGTGACGTGGTGTGTGTGGTGACGTGGTGTGTGGTAACGGTGGTGTGTGTGTGGTGATGTGGTGTGTGGTGACGGTGGTGTGTTTGGTGACGTGGTGTGTATGAAGACGTGGTGTGAGTGGTGATGTGGTGTGTGTGGTGACGGTGGTGTGTGTGTTGAAGATGTGTGCGTGGTGACGTGGTGTGTGTAGTGACGTGGTGTTTGTGGTGACGGTGGTGTGTGTGGTGACGTGGTGTGTGTGGTGACGTGGTGTGTGGTGGCGTGATGTGTAGTGACGTGGTGAGTAGTTACGTGGTGTGTGTAGTGATGGCGGTGTGAGTGGTGACGAGGTGTGAGTGGTGACGTGGTGTGTGTGGTGACGTGGTGTGTGTGTAGTGACGTGGTGTGTGTGTGTCGTGTCGTGGTTTGTAGTGACGTGGTGTGTGTGTGGTGACGTGGTGTGTGTGGTGACGTGGTGTGTGTGTGGTGATGTGGTGTGTGTGGTGACGTGGTGTGTGTTGACGTGGTGTGTGTCGTGACTGTGGTGTGTGTGGTGACGTGGTGTGTGTGGTGACGTGTTGTGTGTGGTGACGTGGTGTGAGTTGTGACGTAGTCTGTTTGGTGACGTGGTGTGTGGTGACGGTGGTGTGTGTGGTGACGTTGTGTGTGGGGTGACGTGGTGTACTCACCTAGTTGTGTTTGCGGGGTTTGAGCTCTGGCTCTTTGGTCCCGCCTCTCAACCGTCAATCAACAGGTGTACAGATTCCTGAGCCTACTGGGCTCTATCATATCTACACTTGAAACTGTGTATGGAGTCAGCCTCCACCACATCACTTCCTAATGCATTCCATTTGTCAACCACTCTGACACTAAAAAAGTTCTTTCTAATATCTCTGTGGCTCATTTGGGCACTCAGTTTCCACCTGTGTCCCCTTGTGCGTGTTCCCCTTGTGTTAAATAGACTGTCTTTATCTACCTTATCAATCCCCTTCAGAATCTTGAATATGGTGATCAGGTCCCCCTAACTCTTCTGTCTTCCAGCGAAGTGAGGTTTAATTCCCGTAGTCTCTCCTCGTAGCTCATACCTCTCAGCTCGGGTACTAGTCTGGTGGCAAACCTTTGAACCTTTTCCAGTTTAGTCTTATCCTTGACTAGATATGGACTCCATGCTGGGGCTGCATACTCCAGGATTGGCCTGACATATGTGGTATACAAAGTTCTGAATGATTCTTTACACAAGTTTCTGAATGCCATTCGTATGTTGGCCAGCCTGGCATATGCCGCTGATGTTATCCGCTTGATATGTGCTGCAGGAGACAGGTCTGGCGTGATATCAACCCCCAAGTCTTTTTCTTTCTCTGACTCCTGAAGAATTTCCTCTCCCAGATGATACCTTGTATCTGGCCTCCTGCTCCCTACACCTATCTTCATTACATTACATTTGGTTGGGTTAAGCTCTAACAACCCTTTGTTCGACCATTCCTTCAGCTTGTCTAGGTCTTCTTGAAGCCTCAAACAATCCTCTTCTGTTTTAATCCTTCTCATAATTTTAGCATCGTCCGCAAACATTGAGAGAAACGAATCGGTACCCTCTGGGAGATCATTTACATATATCAGAAACAAGATAGGACCGAGTACAGAGCCCTGTGGGACTCCACTGGTGACTTTGCCAATCGGAGGTCTCACCCCTCACCGTAACTCTCTGCTTCCTATTGCTTAGATACTCCCTTATCCACTGGAGCACCTTACCAGCTACACCTGCCTGTCTCTCCAGCTTATGTACCAGCCTCTTATGCGGTACTGTGTCAAAGGCTTTCCGACAGTCCAAGAAAATGCAGTCCGCCCAGCCCTCTCTTTCTTGCTTAATCTTTGTCACCTAATCATAGAATTCTATCAAGCCTGTAAGGCAAGATTTACCCTCCCTGAACCCATGTTGGCGATTTGTCACGAAGTCCCTTCTCTCCAGATGTGTTACCAGGTTTTTTCTCACGATCTTCTCCATCACCTTGCATGGTATACAAGTCAAGGACACTGGCCACACCACGTCACCACACACACAGCACGTCAGTACACACACCACGTCACCACACACACAGCACGTCAGTACACACACCACGTCACCACACACCATGTCACCACACACACACCACCGTCACTACACACACCACGTCACCAGACACCACGTCACCACACACACCACGTCACCACACACACAGCACGTCAGTACACACACCACGTCACCACACACCACGTCACCACACACACACCACCGTCACTACACCACGTCACCACACACCACGTCACCACACACACCACGTCACCACACACACACCACCGTCACTACACCACGTCACCACACACCACGTCACCACACACACTACGTCACCACACCACGTCACCACACACACAGCACGTCAGTATACACACCACGTCACCACACACCACGTGTTACGAACCCGGATCCAGCGTCCGAGCACGGAGCAGTGACGACCGCGCCATCTGTGGGTCAGCTCCCGAAACCCCCAACAAATGGACGACGACACCTGGTGAAGACAAGGTGTACTGGCCACAAGGGCCAGTTTCCAGTCCGGTTCAGCTCACAACACAGTCGCCGCTGACCTCTGGTGAGGTGGTGCTCAGACGACAACGCCATCTATGAAGTGGATATGTCGGGCATTTGTGTCTGAGCTTGTAAGTGAGGTGCTGTAGTGTGTCCCTGTTATTGATGACGTGTCTGCTTACAGAGTCGACCTGGGACTGCTGTAATGGAAGTTGAGTCAGTCTACCCAAGGCAGCCGTCCCCATACCTTGTGCTTTGCTGCAGCAGCTGTGAGTCGCCTCCCGGAGGAACACTGTGGTGTTACCCTGCCTGTGAAGCGGCAGTGAAGGATTGTCGTGCCCGGGACCGACTGCTGGAGACGATTAACCACTGGGGTATTGTAGACAGGAGAGTGATCTGTGGTATCACACGAGGCTCCTGACTAGGGCGCTACCCTAGTATCGCTCGTTTAGTGGCCCGACCAGCGTTGCTGATCCGGAACCTGCCAGCTGTTCTGCTGGACTTGTCGTTGACGCCCTCCACGGCGGTGCCCCCAGTGGAACTGTGTTTTGGCTGGCCTGTGTCAGGGGTAGATTCAGCTTGATCGAAGGATTCGTCAAGAGACCACGAGAGCACCGAGGACTTGGCACCGAGAGCTTGGATCCAGAGTCTTCAGAAGAAGACGATAGTGTAAATAATTCCCCTGTCCAGTGTTAATACCCCTCCCCCCGTGTAATCATTTTATATATTATTTATTAGTGATGGAAATAATTATAGTATTAAGTTCTTGACTTTATTTCCCTTCCCCTTTAAGTTACTTGCGTCACGGATCTCATCCCTTGAAAGCCACTACTGGCTTGGGGCCGGATACCCTTCCTCTAATAACATCAGAGTACGAACCCAGTTGCGACCCGAGAGGGTCGTAAGTCTACCCAAGACAGGTAGGTGTGTGTGGTGACGTGGTGTGTGTGGTGACTTGGTTTGTGTGGTGACGTGGTGTGTGTAGTGACGTGGTGTGTGTGGTGACGGTGGTGTGTGTGTGGTGATGTGGTGTGTGTGGTGACGTGGTGTGTGTGGTGACGTGGTGTGTGTGGTGATGGGGTGTGTGTAGTGACGTGGTGTGTGTGGTGACGTGGTGTGTGTAGTGACTTGGTGTGTGTAGTAACGTGGTGTGTGTGGTGACGTGGTGTGTGTGGTGACGGGGTGTGTGTAGTGACGTGGTGTGTGTGGTGACGTGGTGTGTGTAGTGACTTGGTGTGTGTGGTGACGTGGTGTGTGTGGTGATGGGGTGTGTGGTGACCACTAGGTAACTACATCACTTGGTAACTACATCACTAGGTAACTACATCACTAGGTAACTACATCACTAGGTAACTACATCACTTGGTAACTACATCACTTGGTAACTACATCACTTGGTAACTACAACCCCTTAGTAACTACATCACTTGGTAACTACATCACTAGGTAACTACATCACATGGTAACTACATCACTCATTAACTACATCACTAGGTAACTACATCACTTGGTAACTACATCACTAGGTAACAACATCACTTGGTAACTACATCACTAGGTAACTACATCACTAGCTAACTACATCACTAGCTAACTACATCACAAGGTAACTACATCACTCGTTAACTACATCACTAGGTAACTACATCCCTTGGTAACTACATCACTAGGTAACTACATCACTAGGTAACTACATCACTAGATAACTACATCACTAGGTAACTACATCACTAGGTAACTACATCACTTGGTAACTACATCACTTGGTAACTACATCACTTGGTAACTACATCACTAGGTAACTACATCACTAGGTAACTACATCACTAGGTAACTACATCACTAGCTAACTACATCACAAGGTAACTACATCACGTGGTAACTACATCACTTGGTAACAACATCACTAGGTAACTACATCACTAGTTAACTACATCACTTGGTAAATACATCACTAGGTAACTACATCACTAGGTAACTACATCACTTGGTAACTACATCACTAGGTAACTACCTCACTTGGTAACTACATCACTAGGTAACTACATCATTAGGCAACTACATCACTAGGTAACTACATCACTAGGTAACTACATCACTAGGTAACTACATCACTAGGTAACTACATCACTAGGTAACTACATCACTAGGTAACTACATCACTAGGTAACTACATCACTAGCTAACTACATCACAAGGTAACTACATCACTTGGTAAATACATCACGTGGTAACTACATCACTTGGTAACTACATCACTTGGTAACTACACCACTAGGTAACTACATCACCTGTTAACTACATCACTTAGTAACTATATCACTAGGTAACTACATCACTAGGTAACTACATCACTAGGTAACTACATCACTAGGTAACTACATCACTAGGTAACTACATCACTTGGTAACTACATCACTAGGTAACTACATCACTAGGTAACTACAACACTAGGTAACTACATCACTAGGTAACTACATCACTAGGTAACAACATCACTTGGTAACTACATCACTAGGTAACTACATCACTAGGTAACTACATCACAAGGTAACTACATCACTCGTTAACTACATCACTAGGTAACTACATCACTTGGTAACTACATCACTAGGTAACTACGTCACTAGGTAACTACATCACTAGGTAACTACATCACTAGGTAACTACATCACTAGGTAACTATATCACTTGCTAACTACATCACTTGGTAACTACATCACTTGGTAACTGCATCACTTGGTAACTACATCACTTGGTAACTACATCATTAGGTAACTACATCACTTGGTAGCTACATCACTTGGTAACTACATCATTAGGTAACTACATCACTTGGTAGCTACATCACTTGGTAACTACATCACTAGGTAACTACGTCACTAGGTAACTACATCACTAGGTAACTACATCACTAGGTAACTACATCACTTGGTAACTACATCACTAGGTAACTACATCACTAGGTAACTACTTCACTAGGTAACTACATCACTAGGTAACTACATCACTAGGTAACTACATCACTTTTTAACTACATCACTTGGTAACTACATCACTAGGTAACTACATCACTAGGTAACTACATCACTAGGTAACAACATCACTAGGTAACTACATCACTAGGTAGCTACATCACTTGGTAACTACATCACTTGGTAACTACATCACTAGGTAACTACATCACTAGGTAACTACATCACTAGGTAACTACATCACTAGGTAGCTACATCACTTGGTAACTACATCATTTGGTAACTACATCATTAGGTAACTACATCACTTGGTAACTACATCACTAGGTAACTACATCACTTGGTAACTACATCACTTGGTAACTACATCACTTGGTAACTACAACCCCTTAGTAACTACATCACTTGGTAACTACATCACTAGGTAACTACATCACATGGTAACTACATCACTCATTAACTACATCACTAGGTAACTACATCACTTGGTAACTACATCACTAGGTAACAACATCACTTGGTAACTACATCACTAGGTAACTACATCACTAGGTAACTACATCACTAGCTAACTACATCACAAGGTAACTACATCACTCGTTAACTACATCACTAGGTAACTACATCCCTTGGTAACTACATCACTAGGTAACTACATCACTAGGTAACTACATCACTAGATAACTACATCACTAGGTAACTACATCACTAGGTAACTACATCACTTGGTAACTACATCACTTGGTAACTACATCACTTGGTAACTACATCACTAGGTAACTACATCACTAGGTAACTACATCACTAGGTAACTACATCACTAGCTAACTACATCACAAGGTAACTACATCACGTGGTAACTACATCACTTGGTAACAACATCACTAGGTAACTACATCACTAGTTAACTACATCACTTGGTAAATACATCACTAGGTAACTACATCACTAGGTAACTACATCACTTGGTAACTACATCACTAGGTAACTACCTCACTTGGTAACTACATCACTAGGTAACTACATCATTAGGCAACTACATCACTAGGTAACTACATCACTAGGTAACTACATCACTAGGTAACTACATCACTAGGTAACTACATCACTAGGTAACTACATCACTAGGTAACTACATCACTAGCTAACTACATCACAAGGTAACTACATCACTTGGTAAATACATCACGTGGTAACTACATCACTTGGTAACTACATCACTTGGTAACTACACCACTAGGTAACTACATCACCTGTTAACTACATCACTTGGTAACTATACCACTAGGTAACTACATCACTAGGTAACTACATCACTAGGTAACTACATCACTAGGTAACTACATCACTAGGTAACTACATCACTTGGTAACTACATCACTAGGTAACTACATCACTAGGTAACTACATCACTTGGTAACTACATCACTTGGTAACTACATCACTTGGTAACTACATCACTAGGTAACTACATCACTTGGTAACTACATCACTAGGTAACTACATTACTAGGTAACTACATCACTAGCTAACTACATCACAAGGTAACTACATCACGTGGTAACTACATCACTTGGTAACAACATCACTAGGTAACTACATCACTAGCTAACTACATCACTTGGTAACTTCATCACTAGGTAACTACATCACTAGGTAACTACATCACTAGCTAACTACATCACAAGGTAACTACATCATGTGGTAACTACATCACTTGGTAACAACATCACTAGGTAACTACATCACTAGTTAACTACATCACTTGGTAAATACATCACTAGGTAACTACATCACTAGGTAACTACATCACTTGGTAACTACATCACTAGGTAACTACCTCACTCGGTAACTACATCACTAGGTAACTACATCATTAGGTAACTACATCACTAGGTAACTACATCACTAGGTAACTACATCACTAGGTAACTACATCACTAGGTAACTACATCACTAGGTAACTACATCACTAGGTAACGACATCACTAGCTAACTACATCACAAGGTAACTACATCACTTGGTAAATACATCACGTGGTAACTACATCACTTGGTAACTACATCACTTGGTAACTACACCACTAGGTAACTACATCACCTGGTAACTACATCACTTGGTAACTACATCACTAGGTAACTACTTCACTAGGTAACTACATCACTAGGTAACTACATCACTAGGTAACTACATCACTAGGTAACTACATCACTTGGTAACTACATCACTAGGTAACTACATCACTAGGTAAATACATCACTAGGTAACTACATCACTAGGTAACTACATCACTAGGTAACTACATCACTAGGTGACTACATCACTAGGTAACTACATCACTAGATAACTACATCACTAGGTAACTACATCACTTGGTAACTACATAACTAGGTAACTACATCACTAGATAACTACATCACTAGGTAACTACATCACTTGGTAACTACATCACTAGGTAACTACAACACTAGGTAACTACATCACTAGGTAACTACATCACTAGGTAACTACAACACTTGGTAACTACATCACTTGGTAACTACATCACTTGGTAACTACATCACTTGGTAACTACATCACTTGGTAACTACATCATTAGGTAGCTACATCATTTGTTATCTACATCACTTGGTAACTACATCACTAGGTAACTACATCATTTGTTATCTACATCACTTGGTAACTACATCACTAGGTAACTACATCACTAGGTAACTACATCACTCGGTAACTACATCACTAGGTAACTACATCACTTGGTAACTACATCACTAGGTAAGTACATCACTAGGTAAGTACATCACTTGGTAAGTACATCACTAGGTAACTACATCACTTGGTAACTACATCACTAGGTAACTACATCACTTGGTAACTACATCATTAGGTAACTACATCACTTGGTAGCTACATCACTTGGTAACTACATCACTTGGTAACTACATCACTTGGTAACTACATCACTTGGTAACTACATCATTAGGTAACTACATCACTTGGTAGCTACATCACTTGGTAACTACATCACTAGGTAACTACATCACTAGGTAACTACATCACTAGGTAACTACATCACTAGGTAACTACATCACTTGGTAACTACATCACTAGGTAACTACATCACTAGGTAACTACATCACTAGGTAACTACATCACTAGGTAATTACATCACTAGGTAACTACATCACTTTTTAACTACATCACTTGGTAACTACATCACTAGGTAACTACATCACTAGGTAACTACATCACTAGGTAACTACATCACTAGGTAACTACATCACTAGGTAGCTACATCACTTGGTAACTACATCACTTGGTAACTACATCACTAGGTAACTACATCACTAGGTAACTACATCACTAGGTAACTACGTCACTAGGTAGCTACATCACTTGGTAACTACATCATTTGGTAACTACATCACTAGGTAACTACATCACTTGGTAACTACATCACTAGGTAACTACATCACTAGGTAACTACATCACTTGGTAACTACATCATTAGGTAACTACATCACTTGGTAACTACATCACTTGGTAACTACATCACTTGGTAACTACATCACTAGGTAACTACATCACTAGGTAACTACATCACTTGGTAGCTACATCACTTGGTAACTACATCAATAGGTAACTACATCACTTGGTAACTACATCACTAGGTAACTACATCACTAGGTAACTACATCACTTGGTAACTACATCACTAGGTAACTACATCACTAGGTAACTACATCACTAGGTAACTACATCACTTGGTAACTACATCACTTGGTAACTACATCACTAGGTATCTACATCACTTGGTAACTACATCACTTGGTAACTACATCACTAGGTAACTACATCACTTGGTAACTACATCACTAGGTAACTACATCACTAGGTAACTACATCACTAGGTAACTACATCACTAGGTAACTACATCACTTGGAAACTACATCACTAGGTAGCTACATCACTTGGTAACTACATCACTTGGTAACTACATCACTAGGTAACTACATCACTAGGTAACTACATCACTAGGTAACTACATCACTAGGTAACTACATCACTAGGTAACTACATCACTCGGTAACTACATCATTAGGTAACTACATCACTACGTAACTACACCACTAGGTAACTACATCACTAGGTAACTACATCACTAGGTAACTACATCACTTGGAAACTACATCACTAGGTAGCTACATCACTTGGTAACTACATCACTTGGTAACTACATCACTAGGTAACTACATCACTAGGTAACTACATCACTAGGTAACTACATCACTAGGTAACTACATCACTAGGTAACTACATCACTCGGTAACTACATCATTAGGTAACTACATCACTAGGTAGCTACATCACTTGGTAGCTACATCACTTGGTAACTACATCACTTGGTAACTACATCACTAGGTAACTACATCACTTGGTAAGTACATCACTAGGTAACTACATCACTTGGTAACTACATCACTAGGTAACTACATCACTAGGTAACTACATCACTAGGTAACTACATCACTAGGTAACTACATCACTTGGAAACTACATCACTAGGTAGCTACATCACTTGGTAACTACATCACTTGGTAACTACATCACTAGGTAACTACATCACTAGGTAGCTACATCACTTGGTAACTACATCACTTGGTAACTACATCACTAGGTAACTACATCACTAGGTAACTACATCACTAGGTAACTACATCACTAGGTAACTACATCACTAGGTAGCTTCCCACTTCATCAGCTTCCGGATGCTGCTCCTTCAGGCGCCACAACAACGCTGTTAACCGGGGTCAGAGCCAAGAGCCTGCTAGGTGCACTCTACCGCTTACTCTGCACTCCCCCGTCACGTCAGGGTCAGCCCACACCGAGCATCTACTGGCCAGCGTTTTTGGGGTCCTGGCGCGACCATTGGGGCGGCAATTTTCACTCCCAAACTACAGACCCGCGCTGCTCTTCCAGCGACGTTCTCCTGCCCACATCCCTCGACGGAGTCTTCAGTCTGTACTGTCACGCTGCCTCACACACGGCCACAAGATGATGTGTCTGCCGGCAAGTGGCAGCCAATGAAGGCAACCGGGCTGGTCTAGACACAGCGTCCTTGCGTGTAGTGCTCCCAACACCAAGCACCAGACTAAGTGCCGAGTGTGAGCATCTTCTTGGGCCCCGCTAGTGACCAATGACCATCACTAGGGGCCGGGCTCCAACCGTCACAGGCTGGTCGTATGCGGTGGCCCATGCATCGTCTTCTTTCTTCCTTCTTTTTTCTCTCTTCTCTCTTCTTTCTTCTTCCTTCTTTCTCCTTCATCCAGTGGGGTCGTCGACAGGACAACCTGGGGGTCCACTGGGGTCCAACGGGGTCGCCTAAAGTTGGTAACCGGCAACATGGGGTCCAACGGGGTCGTCTTAATAATAACAGACAACCAGAGTCCACCGTAGTCAGCTTGGGGTCCACTGGAGGTTGCCGTGCGAGGATGACAGGCAACTTGGGGTCCACTGGGGTCCGTTGTTGATGAACCGATGGTAATGGACCGGACTGGGGTCGTTCTTCTTCCGCAACCAGTGGGGTCGTCGACAAGACAACCTGGGAACCGCTGGGGTCCTGATGGTAGTGGAACCTCGTCATCTGGGGTCCAATTTTGGGTACCCCGGTGATATCTACTGAGGACAGCCTGAGAGGCTTATCCTCCAAGAGTGCAGACTGGGATCGTACTTGAGGCGTGACTGAAGGTGTCACACTTGAAGCCTCTGTGTGGGGAACGACCCGAGGGTCGTCCCGGGGTCCGTCTGGACCTGTAGTGCCCCACCACGGGTCCACAGCTGGTCGGTGGACGTCTGCATGAGGGATGACCTTGAGAGAAAGTACTGCTCCGCCCTGGTGGTCGCGGAGGTTGTTGGTAGTCAACACTCTCGTCCTCCCCTGGGAGTCTTCAAACATAACTCCTCCACTCCAACCTGAGAAAAGAGTGTAAGAGCCACATTATGCTGTCCAGGACCAGGTGTCAATAGTTAAATGTGCTAACACGAGCATAGTCTTCCCTAAGCCAAGTATAGTCGAGCGCTGGACTGACTGATCTTTAAAACCTAACATAATGAAAATTAACTCCACAAAAGCTACACCTGTAGCTCTGAACTTCTCCCACATTTAACAAAATACACAATAAATCCCTTACACTATGAAAAATCTTAGCCTGACATTTAATTTCTAGGTTGCTAATGCTAGATACTTAATCTAGGGACTATTCTAATTCACTTTAAGATTAACTCTCGTGGTGATTAAATCTACGATTGTTCCTGGGTAAGCTACGCCTGCTAACTACGTCTGACCCGCCCTTGGGGAAAAACATCCAACACTAGCAGCCGTCCTTCCTAAGACACAATTCACGACCAGAATGTTTGAGGTCAGTCTCGCTGCCAACATGACCCCCTCTATGATGATAACTCAGCTACACTCTAGGTGACGAAGCACCGTCTGCGGCCTTATCGTTAAGATCTAGAACTCGAGGCAACTCCATGTACCTCAGAAATGTATCAGTAAGCGTCCTTCACTGATAATTTCCCAGACAACCTGCCGAACAGATTGCTGTACAACCTATAACTGGGTTGTACACCCCTGGAAGCTATGAAGAGAAACGAGAACTAATTTCTGTCCATAGATTTCAGAGCGAAGCGCATACCCCAAACTTTCTCTAGTTTCCCGTATGTCGCACTAATCATAACACTTAAAATACGTGTGGCTCCGAGCAACGAAATCGCGAGCCCGCTTAGTCCTACGCTTATTCCCTACACTTAATTATATACACTAGTATACACAGCAAGGCCAGTGTCACCAACACCGCCTCACTAGACTGCTTCATACACAAGCAGCCTCTTACAGAATGATAATCTCAAAATTACCACTAAGTTTAACCAAAACTTATAATGATTCTTTAATTTCAATGAAAATTACTCTACATTTTAATGTATGGCACACGTGATGTTAACAAAATCGCCAAACTCGCGAATTGAAATGAAAATCGCCAATGTAAAACTCGCCAAATTAAAATCGCGAAAATCGCCAATATTCAAGTCACTAAGTTTCTCTACTAGTAGCTGGTCCGAGCTCAAGACACGTGAGTCGAGGATAATTAATATCCCACCGCTGCCACCATTGTAACGGGGGGGGGAGGATGTTCGTGAAATTGGTATAAGTGAAGTAAAGGTAGAAGGAGGAGAGGAGGAAAGAGGGGATGGGTAGATAGAACATGGGGGAGGGGCGAGCGCAGAAACTGAGGTAGAGAGAGAAGGCGATCGGGAATAGAAAACGGGGAGCGAACGGAGGGAGGGGAGGCAGGAGGGAGAGAATGAAGGAGGAGGAGTAGAGTGATGTAGGAGGAATAAGAAGAAAGGGGAGAGTAGACTGATTTTATTCTATCTATACTCTATGATGTTATTACTCTAAGATGTTCTGAAGTTTGCTGCCACCACCTGTCATTGAATCTAAATGCACTTCCACTTAAACAATGCGACAGGAACACTGCTTATTTTAGTTATCTCTCACGTGTTCATCAAGATATCTCTCTAGCCTTAACTCTTACTTGTGGGGACATTGATTCAAAAAGAGGACTGAACAAAAGTCAAGTTTGTTATTCTACACATAGATGTTTATTACCAAATTATTTCATTGTTCCAAATTCCAGCAATTGATATTTAACACTGACATTTTATTATTTAACACAATATTGACCAAATTAAAAAAGGGGGGGGGATCACCCACTCCATACACGCCCACACCATACATGGCTAAATGGTTCAGCTCGTCACCACTAAGACACCCAATCAAGACAACGCATTACTGACACTCTTACCTCACAACTCAGACGGATACACCCTGAGGGTGCCTGGAGTGTCACCTGTCAGGGTGAGGAAGACTGGCTGGTCACCTTCTCTCTCTGTAAGGCGGTCGCTAACTGAAAACTACCACCCATCTCTCTGGCCGAGCCAGGGTGGGTACTCTCGCAAGCCAGAACAGGGCTTCTTTGTTCAATAGGACTAGCCAGGCCGGTCCACTCCTCCACTACCGCAGCCTCCTCACCAACACACACCCACACGCACGCACACACACACACACACACACACACACACAATTACAACTCACAATTATACATGAAAGAGTGCAAAATACTTGCACTGTTACATAGGGTGGGTGGAGGTGGAGGGGAATATTCACGTAGATGGACTGGGGGTCAGCCCCATTGCACCTCTTTAAGGCGATTCGGCTCCTATAGTGACCCCTCTTATAGAGTATGTGGTTTTGAAATTGTATATTAACCACACTGTAACCACGGGTTACAAGTCCAATAACCCGACTTCTTAATAGCAGGTCGTATTTTGACGTACAGTCTTCCTCGGGCCAAACATCGTCCTACTAGATAAGGTTAAGTAATTAGTAATCCCTGATTACTGCAGTGAGACACAAAACCTCCACTTTTTTTAACGAATGATTCCAACGTTGCTATATATTGTAAATAAAATATTTTCTTAATTAAGTTACTTATTTTACTGAATTCATTGACGATAAAATCTAACTTGGCTTGGAGAAAAATGATTTCGATAAGGGATTACCTTGTGTTGTTGTGGGAGTTAATAGGAGAAACTTCTCCTTGGCTGCTCTGTGGTGTTGGGGTCAGTTTGGCTCTCATTGGCTTGTGTTTCTGGAGCTTATTGAAATTCACTAAGTTCAGAAACGTGCGCTAGAGCCATGACCAAGTCTAGATGCTTACCCTGATCGAGGGCGAGACCCAGGGCGGCGACCTGATGTCTGAGGAGGACATCCAGGGCGGCGACCTGATGTCTGAGGAGGACAACCAGGGCGGCGACCTGATGTCTGAGGAGGACAACCAGGGCGGCGACCTGATGTCTGAGGAGGACATCCAGGGCGACGACCTGATGTCTGAGGACACCCAGGGCGGCGACCTGATGTCTGAGGACACCCAGGGTGGCGACCTGATGTCTGAGGACACCCAGGGCGGCGACCTGATGTCTGAGGACACCCAGGGTGGCGACCTGATGTCTGAGGACACCCAGGGCGACGACCTGATGTCTGAGGACACCCAGGGTGGCGACCTGATGTCTGAGGACACCCAGGGTGGCGACCTGATGTCTGAGGACACCCAGGGTGGCGACCTGATGTCTGAGGACACCCAGGGCGGCGACCTGATGTCTGAGGACACCCAGGGTGGCGACCTGATGTCTGAGGACACCCAGGGCGACGACCTGATGTCTGAGGACACCCAGGGTGGCGACCTGATGTCTGAGGACACCCAGGGTGGCGACCTGATGTCTGAGGACACCCAGGGCGACGACCTGATGTCTGAGGACACCCAGGGTGGCGACATGATGTCTGAGGACACCCTGGGCGGCGACCTGATGTCTGAGGACACCCAGGGTGGCGACCTGATGTCTGAGGACACCCAGGGTGGCGACCTGATGTCTGAGGACACCCAGGGCGGCGACCTGATGTCTGAGGACACCCAGGGCGACGACCTGATGTCTGAGGACACCCAGGGTGGCGACCTGATGTCTGAGGACACCCTGGGCGGCGACCTGATGTCTGAGGACACCCAGGGTGGCGACCTGATGTCTGAGGACACCCAGGGTGGCGACCTGATGTCTGAGGACACCCAGGGCGGCGACCTGATGTCTGAGGACACCCAGGGCGACGACCTGATGTCTGAGGACACCCAGGGTGGCGACCTGATGTCTGAGGACACCCAGGGCGACGACCTGATGTCTGAGGACACCCAGGGTGGCGACCTGATGTCTGAGGACACCCAGGGCGACGACCTGATGTCTGAGGACACCCAGGGTGGCGACCTGATGTCTGAGGACACCCTGGGCGGCGACCTGATGTCTGAGGACACCCAGGGTGGCGACCTGATGTCTGAGGACACCCAGGGTGGCGACCTGATGTCTGAGGACACCCAGGGTGGCGACCTGATGTCTGAGGACACCCAGAGCGGCGACCTGATGTCTGAGGACACCCAGGGCGGCGACCTGATGTCTGAGGACACCCAGGGCGGCGACCTGATGTCTGAGGACACCCAGGGTGGCGACCTGATGTCTGAGGACACCCAGGGCGGCGACCTGATGTCTGAGGACACCCAGGGCGGCGACCCCGTCATCGAGGACACAGACCACAGCAATGTAGTAAGGTGTATTCCCGTCCCCGCCTCTAAACGGTCGTAAGTAGTGGGGAAGAAAGGGGGAATTCATCGAAAATTATAGATGGAATTCAACGTTGTGATTATGGTCCCACCCAAGGAGTAACTAGACGGAGACGTCACCGTAGAGGGCTCACTTCCCAACGTAGAAAAAACTTTGGAAAGGATAAAGTTGCTAACCAACTATGCCTCCGAAGAAAACCCAGAGTCTGGAACCTTTGACACTCCCCTCGGCGATGAATCCGGACTGGACAACGTTATCCAGTCCATATATTTCCCCGTTGAAGACCGGACAAAACTAATTGGTCGCAAATAACGGTTTTTAAAACTTATTGAAAGGTAGTGTAAGGTAAAACTCCACGTGCCTGATAAGGGCGATCTTAAAAACGAGATCACCATAGAAGGTCCCCAACAAAACATTAATACGGCCGTGGAAAAAATTAAAATTTTGATAGGCCACTGAACTACCATTGACGCTTTCCCACACGACCACACGGAAAGGAGGAGAGAGGGGGGGGGGGGGGGGGGTTGAAGATTTTATTTTATTTTTATTTTTATTCCCCTTTTTCTTAATGTGTGATTCTCATGTTGGTTGTGTTTCTACATTATTCTCGGGCTTGTTACAAGTGTGTTATTACGCACCTCTCCCGAGTTGATGTGTGCGCGCAAGCCCTTACGACACTGTGGCACTGGGAAGGGATCTGGGTAAGGATTTGGGATGGGACGGTGGGGGAAGGAATGGTGCCCAACCCCTTGGACGGTCGGGGATTGAACGCCGACCTGCATGAAGCGAGACCGTCGCTCTGCCATGGTGGTGCTGGCGAGGTAAATTATCTGATGGTCCAGGACGCCATCATGATGGTCCAGGACGCCATCATGATGGTCCAGGACGCCATCATGATGGTCCAGGACGCCATCATGATGGTCCAGGACGCCATCATGATGGTCCAGGACGCCATCATGATGGTCCAGGACGCCATCATGATGGTCCAGGACACCATCATGATGGTCCAGGACGCCATCATGATGGTCCAGGACGCCATCATGATGGTCCAGGACGCCATCATGATGGTCCAGGACGCCATCATGATGGTCCAGGACGCCATCATGATGGTCCAGGACGCCATCATGATGGTCCAGGACGGCATCATGATGGTCCAGGACGCCATCATGATGGTCCAGGACGCCATCATGATGGTCCAGGACGCCATCATGATGGTCCAGGACGCCATCATGATGGTCCAGGACGCCATCATGAGGGTCCAGGACACCATCATGATGGTCCTGGACGCCATCATGATGGTCCAGGACGCCATCATGATAATCCCTTGCCTTCACCCCCTTCCCCAACATGGGCTGGGCGGTAGAGCGACGGGCTCGCTTCATGCAGGTCGGCGTTCAATCCCCGACCATCCACAAGTGGTTAGGCACCATTCCTTTCCTCCCGTCCCGTCCCCATAACCCTATCCCGACCCTCCACAGGTAGTCTTAATGGCTAGGCGGGAGGCACATCAACCCAGGGTTCGACAGGTGGTGTAATGAGACACAAATGTATGTAGAAACAGACCAAAACAAATGAGAATCATATAACACGGAAAGGGAGGAAAACCCCGTATGTGAACGATTGTTAGTTTGTTTAGGTCCATTACCACTACAGGGGGTGGGGGGGGGGGGCGCAGGGGGGGGGGAGGAGCTTAAGATTTAGGCCCTTACGTCACATGTCAAGTTAAGCTCCTCGGAGGAGGAGGAGACGCTGTGTTTGGGGTTCACAGCTATCAACGTCCCCCACATGTAGACAACACACCATCAAGCTACATACTGCACGCTCTATGTGGACGACCGTAGTAACATCCTTTGATGAGTTACAACCCATCATATGAAGATCTTGTTGGCGTCTTGGCCATCTTGTTGGCGTCCTGGCCATCTTGTTGGCGTCCTGGCCATCTTGTTGGCGTCCTGGCCATCTTGTTGGCGTCCAGACCATCTTGGTGGAGTCTTGGGCCATCTTGTTGGCGTCCTGGCCATCTTGTTGGCGTCCTGGCCATCTTGTTGGCGTCCTGACCATCTTGTTGGCGTCCTGGCCATCTTGTTGGCATCCTGGCCATCTTGTTGGCGTCCTGGCCATCTTGTTGGCGTCCTGGCCATCTTGTTGGCGTCCAGACCATCTTGGTGGAGTCTTGGGCCATCTTGTTGGCGTCCTGGCCATCTTGTTGGCGTCCTGTCCATGTTGTTGGCGTCCTGGCCATCTTGTTGGCGTCCTGGCAATCTTGTTGGCATCCTGGCCATCTTGTTGGCGTCCTGGCCATCTTGTTGGCGTCCTGGCCATCTTGTTGGCGTCCTGGCCATCTTGTTGGCATCCTGGCCATCTTGTTGGCGTCCTGGCCATCT
>NW_027189630.1:0-2500 GCF_040958095.1 Procambarus clarkii
AAAGGGGGTTGGGAGGCTGTGGCAGCCTGAGATCCATCTCCCACTATGATGCCCGAGCTAAGCTCCTGCCGCTACGAGCCGCGTTACTCAGGCAGCCTCTCTCCTGAAGCACGCCCACATTCCGTGTCTCCGAGCTACCCCAGCCATGCCCACAGCCACGCCCACAGGCACGCCCACATCCACTACTCTCCCGCGCACGACGCCCGCCCGTCATCGGCAGACCTGGCGGAACCTTTCCTAACCAGCTCCCAGCAACACTCTCACGGCCATCACAGCGATAGTAACTACGACATCAAATCAGAAGATGACTACCTCGACGACGACGACGATCCCCACGTCCCGCACGTCCTGGCGCCCTCCACGCACGTCACGGGGCACGCCCACCCCCGCACGTGCTTGCTGTGGGCGTGCAAAGCCTGCAAGAGAAAGAGCGTCACTGTGGACAGGCGGAAAGCAGCCACTATGCGAGAGAGACGAAGACTGCGAAAGGTAAGACATTCTACACATGCCCTTAGGCACCTTAGTATTCTCAGGGGGGGCCCTAGTACCTTTCTCAGCGTAGCCCCTAGCACCGTTCTCAGGGGCCCCTAATACCTGTCTCAGCGTAGCCCATAGCACCGTTCTCAAGGGGCCCCCCCTAGCACCTGTCTCAGCGTAGCCCTAGCACCGTTCTCAGGGCCCCCCCTAGCACCGGATCACAGAGACAATCAAAGGAGAGGAAGAACAACTTTGTAGGGTAACCCGTGAGATTACACCCTTGGGGGTGTGTATATGTATGGGGATTCACCCATGAGATTACACCGTGAGGGTATTAGTATGGAAATACACTCATGGATTTCATCTATAGAGAGTAGTGTTGACTTGTCACAAGCCCCACCTGTTTACACAGTGTAGTTTATAGAATATATATTAAATTCAATATTTTGATCTTCATCTGTATTGGAAAATGATAATTTTCTATATCAGCCCATCCTCCTAAAATGATAGTGTACTTATAGCAATTATTTGGTCAAAAGTATAAAAATGGATTATTGGACCCCATATAGATAATGTTGACCAGACCACACACTATAAGGTGAAGGGACGACGACATTTTGGTCCGTCCTGGACCATTCTCAATCGACTTGAGAATGGTCCAGGACGGACCGAAACGTCGTCGTCCCTTCACCTTCTAGTGTGTGGTCTGGTCAATATACTTTAGCCACGTTATTGTGACTCATCTCCCCATATAGATAATTTTGTTGTATTTTTGAATTACCCCAAATGGCACAACCAGACAATGGAAAAACAATGGAAAGCACCTAACCTAATCTATTCAAGCAATCCTAGGCTTAAAATAGTACATATATGTGCTATACTACATATAGGAATGTGTTGGTTTGATTTTCGACTTCTTTATCGTTTCGTTCTCGTTACAAAATTATCAGTACAAAAAGTGAACATTATTTTTTATAACAGGATAATTTTTTTGCACCTTCGACCTAGTTCGGCTGTTACAAGTACAAAATCTTTTGGACGATCTCACTAAATTTTGTGATAATTTAAAATACAGGTGAAAATTTAAATCTTCACAAAAATAAAAAATAATACAAATGATAGTAATAATAATTTAAAAATTAATAATAAAAGCACAAGTAGGAGTAAATAAAGTTACATCGTTCTACTAGAAAAAAATAGCGATGAAAGCTAACGATATGAATTATCAGTTGGTGAAGAACCCAATGTGTTATTTATTGGAACATAACAATTAATAATGCAGTGAAATGCAATATAAAATGATCATGCCATCGATCTGATAATGTTACGACATTATTTTTGAGCTCATGTTCATGTATATGTATATATATATATATATATATGCAAACAAGCCTGAATGGTCCCCAGGACTATATACAACTGAAAACTCACACCCCAGAAGTGACTCGAGTCACTTCTGGGGTGTGAGTTTTCAGTTATATATATATATATATATATATATATATATATATATATATATATATATATATATATGAGACAGAGAGAATTCTGAGATACAACCCAAGAAAGATTAAAACGTCTTATGAGAAAGAAATTTATACGATCAAGAGTCATATATCATATTATATAACCCATTCATGAAAGGAGGTACGTGGTTAATATAAGATGAAACACAACCTCCCTGGAGTCGTTGGGTCGAGCACACCACAGTTTGATTTTTACTAAATGCGCGTTTCAGGCTCCAATTTTGTCTTACCCTAAGATAAAGCAATGATGCAGACGTCCTACACTAGTAGCGAGCAATAAATAAAAGATTTATTTCGCGATTTGCAGCATTAAACAACTTTTAGCATCTAGAACTCAAAGGAAATTTTCTTACCTCCGCACACATGCAAATTCACTAGAGCATTTAGCTGCAACATGTCTAGTTGAGAACAAATTGCCATAAATAGATGTGCCAAATTTAATAATTTATGTTTTCTTAAATTTTTCTTGTCTAGTCTTAGGCCAGGTCACAAGTAGT
>NW_027189630.1:7500-32500 GCF_040958095.1 Procambarus clarkii
ATATTACAACACCTGTAACTCTATTAACAACTTTATTTGTTTTAACCATTATTTAATTTTTTATTATAGAATTATATTTCTCAGTATTCTGAAAGTAAGGTAAGGTATTCCTCGTAAGGGGAATATGCATACATCAAGATGTATATCCCTATTTCTCGGTATACATACACTGAGAGTATACATAAGAAGACTAACCAAGGAAGACTTTCTCTTAACAAAAGGTGTCTGAAAGATCCTGTTATCAGAAGGAAAATTTTCACCAATTGTCTATAATAAAAGTTTTCCTTAAATATTTGTCTCTATACAAATAGATCAATCACATATTTTTCCCAATTTTCCACACAGCTTCCCCTAAAAAAATGATTAATTTCATGATTTTCATTTTATGGACTTTAATATCACGTTTTACTATTTTTATTTCACCTAAAACATGTAATTAAGATTGCGAAATAACATTAAGAAAGGTATGTGTTCAGTCTACAAGTTCTGGCAGTGGTGCGGAGAGAATACAAAGAATGGTGAGCAGGTTTACAAGCATTCTTGTCTATCAGCCAGGCAAGGATGCCTTTACACGATTACCGTAGCACTCCCAGGACTCTCTGTCTCTCTGTGTCTCTCTGTCTCTGTGTCTCTCTGTGTCTCTCTGTGTCTCTCTGTGTCTCTCTGTCTCTGTGTCTCTCTGTGTCTCTCTGTCTCTGTGTCTCTCTGTGTCTCTCTGTCTCTGTGTCTCTCTGTGTCTCTCTGTCTCTGTGTCTCTCTGTGTCTCTCTGTGTCTCTCTGTGTCTCTCTGTCTCTCTGTCTCTCTGTGTCTCTCTGTGTCTCTCTGTGTCTCTGTCTCTCTCTGTCTCTCTCTGTCTCTCTCTGTCTCTCTGTCTCTCTCTGTCTTTCTGTGTCTCTCTGTATCTCTGTCTCTCTGTCTCTCCCTCTCTCATGATCTCCATTGCTACTACCTCTCTTCTCCATTTGGATTCTTATCTTCCTCACCCCTCACTTTATTCTCCTCCATACTTCCCTCCTCCTCAATCATATTCATCTCCCAAACCTCCAAAATGCCTCTAAACGCGATTTCTAGAGTTTTCTTTAGCCAAGTTGATAATTAATGTTAATATATTAATTTTACTCCAATGAGCGAATTTATTGGATAGGGTGACGCATCAAGTGAGTGAATATGTCGCTATAGCAATATGTTCACCCTCCTTCCCCGGTAATTTGTTCCATAAATCAACAACTGTGGTTCCTACCCAGTATTTACCCAGGTCTTTCCTGAATCCGAGATGGAGACTCAGTCACCAGAAGACATGGCTACTTCTCACGGCGTTATTAACATGGACCCTGAAAGCAGCCAGTCAGACGAGGAGGGCGAGTATCTAGAAGTTCTGACAAGGAATAAGAAGAAACGAAGAAGACAGGAGGCAAGGCGTAGTGTGGACAGTAATACACTTAACGGAAACGATAAAAGAATGAAGAACGACGCCGAGACTGATGCAGACAAACGGACGGAACGATGTCAGGAAGGTGAGGATCAGCGGAGATGGAGGCTTCTCTTCCCTGCCTCATGCACGCTGGCCTATCATCAGAAGCTGCTGTGGACCGTCAAACTCGGAAGAGAACACCGCAAGTTCGAGCCCCTGCTGAAGGAAGGTGTAAACAGACCTTACTTAACGGTAGGTTCTATGGAGGCAGTGGAGTATCTTACCCAGCAAGGATACGATGGAATTCTTATGGAAATACCGGAGGGGAACGAGAAGCTGACGAAGGTAATTATCTATAAATACCCTCAGATTCTGGACCCCGAGTTTATACTCGACGACCAACGATTTGTGTGGGCCAAGCGTCACCTTATTAAAGGTGAAGCTAGGAGTCAGGTGGTGGCTCTAGTGAGAGGTGACGTACCCGAAAAAGTGTTCATCACCGGGGCTGGCTACAGGCATGTAGCAAAGTATGTGGAAGAGCCCATAATATGCCTGAAATGCTGCAGATGGGGGCATAAATCCTGGAGATGTCAAAATGATCCACGATGTCGTTTCTGCGGAAAGTCTCACCTCTCTACTGTGTGTAGAAATAGACTGAATCTGGGTGAGAAAATAGTTCCCAGATGCTGCAACTGTGGAGGTGTTCACAATGCGAGCTCGGCTGTGTGTAGCAAGAGGCCGAGTATGGCTGTTCTCCGGCCGGTGAATGTTACAGAGCAAGCAAGAGCTCTTACCCAGACACCGGGAGCACAGCAAAACAGTCTGCCCCAAGCAGTGCCAGTGAACCGGACGAATGCGTGGGTAAAGGAGTCACCTTTACTTAGGCAGGCTCCAGCAACAAGCAGCCACGCCACCACTCAGGACTCCGGCAGTGACAGTGTAACGGTGAGTGAAGTGGCTACTGTGGCTCAGAGAGAGGGTCATAATAATATGGTCAAGGAAGTGTGGGCTGAACTTAAAAAAGTTGGTGAGTTCCTCCAAAATCTGGGGCAGAGAATCGAGTCCATCGAGGCTAAATTAAACGTTCAGGAGGTCAAGGAAAATCACAAAACGGTGAAGGATAGTCAGGATATAGTGGTTGAGGACAAAAATGAAATATTGAGTGATGAAATGAAGGAAAGTGAAGTGTGTGTGAATGATGGTAGTCGTAGTGAAAGGAAGAACCCTATAATTACACATAAAATGAAGGAATCATTTGGGCCAATAATGGACATCTCAGGGCTGAAAAAATCTCTTGAGAATCGCAATGTCGCTTTTACTGGTGAACTTGGGAGGAGGTGGGAGATGTTATACAAGGTATGGCTATCATTTAGTGAACTTATTGGGGATGACTTAGGCAATGAATTGATTAATAATGGATCACCCTAGACTGAAAGTGTTGTCATGGAATGTTAATGGTTTGAGAAACAGGGTTACAGATGTTCATTGTTATGTGATGGGAAATGATATTGATGTTGTAGCTCTCCAAGAGACAGGGGATAGGAATGAAGGCTTATTGAAATTAAATGGCTATAAAGGGTTTCACCTCTTCGCTGCAAATAACATCAGAGGCACGTCGATTTATGTTAAGAACTCCATACCAGCAGAGTTAGTAGAACCGCCATCAAAAACGCAAGGTATAGAGAGTGTTTGTGTTAAATTATCATTAAGGGAAGGGGAATTTATTGTAGTTAATTTGTATGTATCCAGGAACTGCTTCGACGCTAACTATTTACCTGACTGCATTTATACTAATCCTTCACTGGTCATTGGGGACCTTAATGCTCGGCACACAAGCCTTGGGACAGTGGGTAGTATTAATACTAATGGGGTCAAGTGGTTACAGTTTCTACAAGATCATCCAGATACCTGTCTATTGGGAAACAATGAACCAACTCACATCAGGGGAGGACGGCTTGACTATGCCTGCGTTTTAAACTCTCAGGGGATTATGGGGGAGGCTCGGGTTGTTCGGGAACTACTTAGTGACCACTTTGCCTTGAACGTTGAATTACCACTGGGGAAAAAACAAGTCCACTTTCAAAGAAAAAGGCTAAATATTAAGAAAGATATGAAAAATTATTTTATTCAAAATATGGGAGATTGGTATCAACATTACACGCCGCTCTGCGTTGATAGTTTTTACGAGGACATGGTCGAGAACATAGAGAAATTAGTACAGAGGGAAAATAACGGGGGCAGGGGAAGCAAGACGCACGGACCTAAGAAATTTAAATATTCCAATGATCAGCAAGTCAAGGGATGGGAGAGAATGCTACGGGGTGCGCATAAAGCATGGTTAAAAAATGGAATGAGGGATGAAGAGAAAAATACAATGTTGGAAGTGGCTAGGGAATGCAGTCAGGTGAGGAAGGAGGCGCGGGACAGATACTGGCAAGACTTTGCTCAGGCCATTGGTAATACTAAGAACCTTAAAGACATATGGAGAGCAGTAAATAAAGTCAGGGGTTGTAAGACTAAATTCATTGCTCACTCAGATCCAGGGAAAGTTGCTAATGAGTTAGTAGATAAATGGGCAAGTGCTGCTGGTATGGAGTCCTTACCTGCAGACACGAGAGTCACCATTGAGTCATGGGAAAATATTAGAAATGGAGTAACTTTATGTGCCTTAAATACAAGATCTATAGCATGCACTGAGATAACCCACGATGAGCTACTGGATGCTATAAAAAGTGGCAGCTCCACTGCTCCGGGAAAAGATGGAGTAACGTATGACATACTTAATTATTTAGCCGGTATGAAACCTAATCCCTTACTTGATTTGTTTAATATGAGTTATAGAGAGGGAAAGTTACCAAGAAAATGGAAAGAGGCTGTCATCATTCCTATCCCTAAGTCAAACGGAGGCTACAGACCTGTCTCCTTAATATCCTGCTTTTGTAAAATGATGGAAAGGATTTTGTTAAATAGGCTACTCTACCTTGTAGGTGATAACATGTCCAATAATCTCTTTGGTTTTATCAAAGGCAAAAGTACTGCGGATTGTCTCTTAAAGTGTTTGTCTAATGTGGATGACAATTGTAGAGTTTTTGTTGATCTACAAGGAGCGTTTGATAAAGCCAATGGGGAAGTAATCTTATACGAATTAGCCAATCTGGGAATAACAGGGAGATTGCTACACTGGATAAGGGATTACCTGCAAGGCAGAAAAGGTCAGGTGTATTACCAGGGATACATGTCTGAGGAACGGAGGTTTCAGTTAGGTACCCCACAAGGGGGAGTATTAAGTCCCACCTTATTCAATGTATTAATGAACAGATTAGCATCAGAGATGTATCCTCCAGGGGTCACGACGATCATATATGCTGATGACATTCTTATACAAGGCACTTCTGGGAACAAAATTCAAGATGCTCTTAACATACTTGGTACAACCTGTCACAAGTTAGGCTTAGTTATAAATGCAGATAAAACCAAATACGAGTATAGGAAACGAAGAAATATAACACTTACTCTAAATGGTGTGGAACTGAGCCGTGTACAGAAGTACAAGTATCTGGGCATGTATGTTGGATACACATGTGAGAGTAAAAATGCTGAAATAAATCATATCAGCACCTTATGTAAAGCCCGTCTGCATCCTCTAAAAGCACTGGCTTTTTCTGGTAAAGGTGTTGGGGTACCTATCTTGCGGATGTTATACATAAGCACTGTTCGATCCCTGATAGACTACGCAGCACCCGTATTGTCTTACACAGGCCAAGGCAGAATTCAAAAAATAGAGCTGATACAGAACGAGGCTATGAGGATTATTCTTGGATGTCAAAGAAATGCAATGATTGAAATAATGAGAATGGAATTAAATTTACAGAGTGTGTGTGATAGAGTCCGTGACATTAACACTAGAGTATCTATTCGTTTCATGCGGAGAAAAGGAGGGGATAAGCTGTTTGAGAGCGTTCAGACCTGCTTGAGTGACGTACACACTTCCAGGAAACTGAGGGAGACTCGCTATACGAGAGGATTAGCTCATGACCTCAGGGAATACGACGTACTTGACTGCTGTAAACCCTCTCGAAAGTGTAATATGTCTGCTCCCTGGAAAGTACAGAAAATAGACGTCGAAATTGTACCCCTCAAGGTGAAAAAGATTCATCATGAACCGGGACAATTACGGTGTTTGTATGGAAGCATGATATCTCGGTTACCAAGAGGCAACAGTTTACATGTATATTGCGACGGGTCGGTGGCGGAGGATGGCAGGGCAGGGTGTGGTGTCCTAATAAGGGATTATACGGAGTTTGGGACTGTGGACAGGATAATTGAACTCCGGCTTAGTAATTATATATCATCCACACAAGCTGAACTGCAGGCCATTCTGGCGTGTTTGGAGGAAGTACGTCATGACGACAAAAATGTTTTTGTATTTGTCGATAGCCGAGGAGCACTGGAGTCCTTAAACAGTAGAAACCCAGTCTTCATGTCTATAGTGGAGGACTGTAAGAGAAGAATAACTGAGATACAGCTGAAAGGTTATAGTGTGAAATTCATGTGGATTCCATCTCATGTTGGAATAGTGCTCAACGAGGTGGCGGATGACTTGGCCAAACGTGCCACATCAAAACCACAAGTTGACATTGAATGTGAATTCACAATGAGACAAATAAGAAGCAAAATCAGAAATATTCAGGCACAGGCGGGAGTGGAGAGGAGAGAGATAATGTATGAGAGTAGTCAAACCATGCAACACTACATGTATGTGAGTCAAAACACCCATTTCACTTATGGTAAAAGGAGAAATGCTTGGAGTGACTCTGTGTACATGCGGCTCAGGCTTGGGTACAAATATTACTGGGAATATGGGATAGATGTTCATGGTAATGACACGAAGTGTAAACTATGTGGTATGTTAAGGTCTCACACCCTTGCCCATTATATTCTTGATTGTCCGTTGATTAGTGTATATAGAAACACTGAGATAAGGACTGTTCCTGAACAAATAGCCTGGATGTGTCACAACGGAAAGGTTGATGATATTCTTGAGAGATATAAGAATTTTGCACCAAGATTGTAATATTTTGTTGAATTATCTGCAGGTGTCTTGCAAATTGTCTATACAGTATACCTAGGTCATAAAAGTATTTGTGGGTACGTCTGATACCATACTCCTTGTGAGGGAGGAAATGTATATTTTTACCTCTCAGAATGTTTGGTAATATGTTTATTTGTGATGTGTGTATATGTATATATTAACACGTTGTACTGAACGGGGTGAGAATAGCTTGAGCTACCTCATCCCTTTGTGTGTATTTTACCTCAATAAACTTATTTCAATTTCAATTTCAATTTCAATTTCCTGAATCATTGATTTTCTAATTTATATCCATTGTTTCATGATCTTATTTATGTTATATATATATAAATATATTTATATTTATATATATACATTTATATATATATTATTAAATATGACCGAAAAAGTAAGATTAATAATTCTAACACGAATTTTCTCAATCTTTCGTACATTACGCTTCACTGTTGGAGGTAAATCAAAAATTAATTCTCCAAAATTCATTTTTATTTCTAGTCTGACGCGACACGGGCGCGTTTCGTAAAACTTATTACATTTTCAAAGACTTTAGTTCACAAATACACAACTGAATAGAACTTACGTATCTCCGATTTTATATCTACATTTGAGTGAGGTGGGAGGGGTGATGTGGCATTAACACAAGACAGAACAAGAGGGGATATTAATAGGGTATTAAAAGTATCAACACAAGACAGAACACAAACAATGGGTATTGAATAGAAGTGTTTGTAGAAAGCCTATTGGTCCATATTTCTTGATGCTTCTATATTGGAGCGGAGTCTTGAGGTGGGTAGAATATAGTTGTGCAATAATTGGCTGTTGATTGCTAGTGTTGACTTCTTGATGTGTAGTGCCTCGCAAACGTCAAGCCGCCTGCTATCGCTGTATCTATCGATGATTTCTGTGTTGTTTACTAGGATTTCTCTGGCGATGGTTTGGTTGTGGGAAGAGATTATATGTTCCTTAATGGAGCCCTGTTGTTTATGCATCGTTAAACGCCTAGAAAGAGATGTTGTTGTCTTGCCTATATACTGGGTTTTTTGGAGCTTACAGTCCCCAAGTGGGCATTTGAAGGCATAGACAACGTTAGTCTCTTTTAAAGCGTTCTGTTTTGTGTCTGGAGAGTTTCTCATGAGTAGGCTGGCCGTTTTTCTGGTTTTATAGTAAATCGTCAGTTGTATCCTCTGATTTTTGTCTGTAGGGATAACGTTTCTATTAACAATATCTTTCAGGATCCTTTCCTCCGTTTTATGAGCTGTGGAAAAGAAGTTCCTGTAAAATAGTCTAATAGGGGGTATAGGTGTTGTGTTAGTTGTCTCTTCGGAGGTTGCATGGCTTTTCACTTTCCTTCTTATGATGTCTTCGACGAAACCATTGGAGAAGCCGTTGTTGACTAGGACCTGCCTTACCCTACAGAGTTCTTCAACTGAAGAACTTGAACAGAGTTGAAGAACTCTGTACAAATAAATATGATTACTTTGAAACCTATTTCCTTGCCTTCAGTAAATTCTAGTAAAAGTTTTGAATTATATTAAATTCTAGTATAGCTAGAGATGTCTCTAAGGGTGCTTAAGTTTACTATTGCCTACTTTACAATTCTAACCGTGCTTAGCTTGTACCCAAACTTAGCGGAAGTAAAAACTAATAGAGAGGCTGAGTATATATGTGAGTGGGTGTACATGATCGCAGCGGGCCCTCGTGTGCGTGGAGTTGTGCAGTGTGTTCTCGGTGTTAATGTTGGGAGCTCGAGTGAGTTCGCGGATCACCGTCTCCTGGTGACACTGACTCTCTGGTGTTTACCTTTCTTGGAGAGTGACTGATGGAGGCCAGGCCGGAGACGCTCTAGTTTTCCCCGGTCTTCGTCTGTTCCTGTTCCTCCCCGTCCCGTCTCCTCTTTCTGCTTCTTTTCCTCTTGCTTTCACTCTTCCCAACCGCCTTCTCCGGCTTCTGTTTTTTCTCTCCTCATTTCCTTCTCATATATTTCACCTACTTCTTTTCTTTCTACTAGTTCTATTCCTCTTCATTCTCACTCTTTCTTCTCTTCCTTCTCAATTCCTTTCTATTCTTTTCCTAACACTCCTCTTGTCCTCCTTTTTCTCCTTTCCTCTGTTACGTCCCCATCTCCCTCTTCCCCCCGACCACGACAACATCTCTACCTCTGATATTGAACTTAAATCACCTGTAGGACTTAGATGCCGCCAGGCTAATGGTGGTTATTTGCGTGTCGGGAGGTCTGTGTGGCGGCAGACATCTGAGTGGCCGCACCAGTATTTCAAGAATGGCTGGCGAGGCTTGGGAGTCTGAGTGCGGGGGAGCACTCGAGGCGTTATGGGTAGTAAACCCATTTTCTCGAGAGCTGAAGAAGTATAATGGGTTGCAAAATGGGGTTTTTGATAGGGGGGGGGGAAAGTGGAAAGGGTAATGAGAAAAAATAGTAACAGGAGAGAGGAGAATAAAGTGGAACAAATAAAGTGTGGAAAGGAATTAAAAGAGAATGAAAAGAAACAGTCACAATAAACAGATGATTTACATGTAAACACACGACAAAAATGTTTCACGAGCAACAGTTAGTGGACATCAGGGAGTTTTTATTCTTTGTCGATCAGGAAAATAAACTTATATATCAAAATAGTACATATACGTTAGACGTCGTTAACAAACTATTAAGCTAGAGTGATTGTCTCGTCGCAATGCCGCATAAAACACCCGTAACCCCTAACAGGAATACCTATTAATATGTGCTACATAGAGGTGCTCTTCAGTAAAGATATTTTACAAATCAAATGGGGGTGGAAAAATCGCACGTGGCGCCAGGAGCAGTATAAGGGTTTAGGAAGGATGAGTTTTGAAGTTTGGCCTCCAATAAGGTGGATAATATATTTGGCACCTCACAAGGCATTGGGGGAGATCTGTGCCTAATAAACTTGTCATGGAGGGAAAACCCTCAAACCACATCCTTAAGAAGTGAGGATTTAATTTACAGTCTAAAATTAGGTTTGTAAAGAGATGAAATTTTTTCGAAAAGGCAGACCAATTAGAGATTAGATTTGTGAGTTTTGGCTGGTGAATTATATTGCATATGAGAAATTGTTTGGAGAGGGAGGCTGGTTAGAGTCCGCTGTCCTGCTCCAAAGTTTGTGTGTGTGTATAATATATATATATATATATATATATATATATATATATATATATATATATATATATATATATATATATATTATCACTTCCGTCTGTCTCAATTTCAAATGGGTTTGGAGGAAGAAGGACATAAAACTTCACGAGACAAAGAAAATATAAATTTCTTAAAGCTGTTGACATAGTGGGAGTTACAAGGATCTAATTGGTGTGCCAGTACCGCCCCCTCTCCACCCCCCCCCCCCCCACACACACAATTCAAGACCCCCTTAACAACCCTCCCCCCCTCTACTGAACGCTATCCCTCAACCCCAATCGTTATCGACTCCCCCAACCAATCCTCCACCCTTTCCCCCACTCCGACAACCCTACCACCCACTACACTTGGAAGCCTCAGGTTGTTGTATTACCTGTGGAAGCCTCGTGTATTAATACAACACAAGGTCGAGTTGCTTCACAACATGACTTTGTTATCGTCTAACACTCCATTGTGTTATCTTCTAACACTCCATTGCATTGTGTTACCTTCTAACAGTCCATTGTGTTACCGCGTAACGCTTCATTTCTAACACGCCGTTATTGTAGCTACCAACAAATCATGTTGGATCTACTAACATGCTTTGTTTAGATATTTAATCCTGCCGTGTTGAGGCTCTTATGGTGCCTCTGTTGTATTGCCCATCCTCTCTAATGACGTGTTGACCCGTGGGGGGTTTTTCCTTTTGTTTTCCACGAGTCTTGTGAATCAGTGTTGCTCATTTATGTGGATATTATGGACTTTTATGAAAAGTCTTTGTTAGATTGTATGTTATATTCATGCTCTCTGTAGCTAGCATGATTTTGTGTGGGGTCATAAACTTGACACACACACACACACACACACACACACACACACACACACACACACACACACACACACACACACACACACACACACACACACACACACATATATATATATATATATATATATATATATATATATATATATATATATATAATGTTATTCTTAATTATATCTTCAGGCTAAACCTTTACATATTAGGAAGCCAGCTTTCAGTCATGCAAATGCATGAGTGATATAGCAATACTTGAAGGTCTAGAGAAGTCTATTTCTTACAATTCTATTGCATAACTGAGCTGAAAGCATCGAAATTTGCCTTCACATTGAATTCTAACTGAAGTCACATGTGGTTCATAAAAGGCACATTCAGCGTGATCGTAAATTGATAAAGTGCAATTTCGAGAAGAGTCGTGTCAAAGGTTGACCTGATGCAGCTTTATCAGAGTTTAGTATTCCACTGATTATGTCCCAGGGAAAGGTAGCGAGTTACAGTGACTCCCAGGGGCAGCCGCACTCCTGTGCCGGGCGATACAAAATCCGTCACGGGTTGAATACAAATAAGTAAAACTGAAAGGTCGAGAATTATGGGTAGAATTTTAAATTGTCATATTTGTGTTAAGAGGCCGTTGTTAAATGCAACTTGGGACTTGGCTTTATTTTGTTAAAAAAAAAAAAAAAAAAAAAAAAAGAGAGACATGATTTGAAATCTTCGTCGCAGAGTCCATAGACTTTTATTGCAAGTGAGGCTCTCGTATTCTTGAAGATATCCTCACAGTATACCCAAAATTTGCAAGTGCAGGCTATTAAACACATGGCTCTGTATGACTAACCATCCTGTGTGATGGGGACTTGTATTACCACTGCTACCTTATTCAATCTTGTGTTGTTGATATCCTAAAAATGCATCCGGAGTCTGCCAGTGCAGACCGCTTATCACATGCCTCTGTATGACTAACCATCCTGTGTGATGGGGATTTTTTAGCATCACCTAGTTAGCTTTTTTGACACACTATACTCCACTTCATATAGTCTAGGGTAGCTGCACTAATGCAGATGTACCTCATATCTTAATAAAAAAAAAAAAAAAAAAAAAAAAAAAGCTTCAGGTTCAAGAACCGACAGCAAGAACCTCATACTCCCAATTATAAATGACCTAATTGCTGCACACAGTAAAGAGTCTCGAATCTCCTTTGTATGGATACCTTCACACATAAATATAGCCCATCATAATGAGACAGACATTGCAGCCAAATTAGCGTGCAACAAAGATGAAGTTGAATTAGATCTAGGTATCCCCATCTCTGCTGTCAAAACTGTATTGGTCCAAACACTCAGGTCTGATAGGAAATAAATTACTGACTCCCAACGACCTGAAAGTACTAGTATAAAAAACTATGATCTGTTCAGATCTGAAACCTATATCTATGGGCAGCACAAAACGTCCACTAGACTGTGCGACACAGTGGTTGCAAGGATCAGGTTGGGTTACCGTTACCTGTGGCAGGTGGCTGCAGGTGACGGGTCTCCCAATCCTGAGCACTCCAGTTGCAAACTCTGTGAGCAGGAACTACGGCACGATTTCCTGCACTACATCACTGAATGCCCAGTTATTAGACCTTTCAGACCAGTTGGCATGAGGTACCTGGAGCTTTGCAATTACTTTATTACCCTCGTGTTTTTTGAGGATATTGCACTCAGAGTCTGCCAGTGCAGGCTACTGATCGTCTTCCACTGTATGACTAACCATCCTGTGTGATGGGGATTTTTGCATCGCGCAGCTAGGTTTTTGACAAACTGTACTCCCCTTCATATAGTCTAGGGCAGATGCACCTAATTGTGTTAAGAAAAGAAAACTAATACCTACTAAACAAATGTGTCTCAGTACAATCACAGCCACCATACAATCACACAACTTTTATGCCCACACCCGTGCTCACCCCCACACCCCCACACCCCCACACCCACTACCCGGCAATGTACTACGTTAACCTTCGTTTTACACCTATACTGGAATATGCAGCACCGACCTGGAATCCGAATTTTGTGAGGCATAAAACACAATTTTAAATAATGAAAAGGATTGCTATATGGCAGAGCTAAGAAGGTTGGGCTGTGAGGATGGGTTGTGAGAGCTAAACATCACAATCTTATAGGGAAGAAAACAATGGAAGGGGTAATGATTACAACACACAAGATACTGAGGACAATGATGGGTTGACCTCCCCCAGTTGATCTGGCGTCCACACTGATCTCTCCTCTCTCTGATCTACCCCAAAATAGAGCATTGTATTGTTCTGCATCGCTTACCAAGTTACTTAGCCAGGTTTAAGTTATAACAATTAACCTCTGTTGTACTTAATTGATCCAGACTGGTTGAATTATTTTACTGAAATTAAATTACACAAGCATCTAACGGCAGAGCTGTTCCCGATCACCAAAATGGTTATTTGAACTTTGAGAAAATAGTGGACATGTCAACTCTGATGACCTATGACCGCCGGTCACTCGCGCCTTACAACTTAGATCTGATTCGTGACGTCACTGATGGTGACTTAACTCAATAATTAGAATACTCTTGATATTGTACCCAGTAATATTATACAATACAATTTTAATACAAAATGAATAAAGGCTAATATCTCTAAATTACTGAATACTATAGGATGATTCATTATACGCAACTATGAACAGAGACGCCCGCCATTTGTGACTCAGACCTGCTAATCCCCAGGGGAATGTGCGTTGAGAGGTCAGGTCCCTACCCGAAACTTCTGGAACCTTCTGGAATAATTCTTACAACAGCCTAGTTTGTTACAACAAGATGGACAGGGATAGACGCCCTAAAATGAAACAAAGTAGGATGAGAGGACATAAGTGAAAGCTGGAAATGCAAATGTGTATAAGAAATATAAGGCAATCCTCGTACCCTGTACGAGTGGTCTACATTCCACAAAGAATTCGACCCTCAGAATAGTTCCATTATAACACAAATGGTACAACACAGCCAGTTAGCGGGTCGTAAACATCTAGACCTTTCCCATAGTCACTGATAGTTAAGCACTGTTAAGTAAGGCTCCCCTCCAGTACCTCCTACCTCCTCCCACAATCACCCCCTACTCCAACCCCCCCCCCCTCTCTCTCTCTCTCTCTCTGTTACATGCACCTGCTGATGATTTTCTTAGTCAGCGTAAAAGAAACTACCTAAAAGAATACAAGTAAACAACAATACATTATCCCCTAAAGTTTGACCTCCTTAACGTAACCAGGAAAAAAATAACGTATCCAAATATTCTCTAAGAAGTAGAGCAAGTTTTGTAGTCAAAATATTTCCTGGAAAACTAGCGTCGACGGTGCGAGACCCGACACACGTCTCAGGAATACCGAAGACATTATTCTCTCTCTCTCTTTTAAATCAGTGTCCACGTCAGTGTGTGTGTGTGGGGGGGGGGGGAGAGCGAGAGGGTGAGATCGGTGACGGTGACCCGTGAATCTGTGTTGTACAATAACACACTGGCAAGCATGCACGCCCGGAGTCATGGGAAGGGCGGGGGAGAATGCTGCCTTTTTATTTGAGGCGGAAATGTTAGACGGAGGGACTTTTGTGGTGTCTACGGGGGTGAGGAATATGAGATCGGAGACGGGAGATGGATGGTGTTAGTGAGTGCGTGAGGGGGAAGAGCGAGTGAAAGTGTGTGTGTACAAGGGTGAGAGTGAATGTGGTGAGAGTGGGAGAAGAATGAGAATGAAAGGGGTAAAGGGGGGAAGAAAGAACATTCTCCAGTGTCCTCGGGCAGGAAGAGGGAGACGATGATACTGTCCTCAGGTCTCGAGAAGGACCCGTCGGCTGGCGTCGAGGCCTAGCGCCCGAGCTACAAAACATGTGACAAGTGACTCCCGGGCCACCAGTAAGCAAGGGATTCCCTTTCACCCAGAAAAAGGTCATTTGCAGCGACATCAGACGAAAACGCAGGCTCGTCGTCGCTGTCTGTAGAAGCCGTCTCCGACCTGAATACTGCCACATGTCCCCACCACCAAGCAGGACCTCCTGGCCTGGCCGGCCCTCAATTATGTGACAGAAACATTGCATGATGTTCGAAGTGTACTTTCAAAATCTAGAAGAGGTTCGAGGTGGATCTTAAAGGGTAGAGATTGGTAGATGAGCCTTGAGTCTTCAAGGAAGCTGAAGGGGAGGAGCTATAGAGCCTCAGGGACGGTTCTGAGCTCCAGGGGATGCCTTGGGGGTAGACTTTATAGTCAAGTTGATGGATTGATGAGGGTCTTAAAACCTTGGAGTGTGACTGACACCCACGAATCCGCTCCTTTAAATGTGGGTATACATGTCCGTGTGACAGATTGTATGAGCGAGTGTGTGTATACATGTCCGCGTGAGAGTCTGTATGAGCGAGTGTGTGTATACTTGTCCGTGTGAGAGCCTGTATCGTCACATGTGTGTGTGTATATGTAGAAAATGGTCTAAATAAAGCGGCTTGGCTTGTTCGGGGACTGGGCCTCGAGGACATGGAGCCCCGAAATCATCGCAAGGTAACCGCAAGGAAAGCAAACAACCTCCCGCATTTCATTCCACATATGAAATATATATACACACACATGAGAGCGTGTATTCATATATATAACACTGTTTACATGTGTCTGTACGTTACACCCACCTGCATGATCCTCCCACTGATGTGCAAGTGGGTGGTATCCTCGACGCCCGTGGTCCCAAGAGCTAGGACCCTGGCTCCTGGGACTCACCGGAGGCTCTTGGGACTCACTGGGGGCTCCTTGGGGCTCCTGAGGGTTCCTGGGGCTCACCGAAAGCTCTTAAGACTCACTGGGGGTTCCTGGGGGCTCCTGGGGGCTCCTGGGGCTCACCGGAGGCTCTTGAGACTTACTGGGGGGTTCCTGAGGGCTCCTGGGGGCTCCTGGGGGCTTCTGGAGCTCACCGGGGGCTCCTCCCGCCCTCTTCAAACGCCCCGCACCTTAGCTTTTAGCCTCGCGGATTCCTCGCATTTTATTGAGTTTCCTCCGAAATACTTTACCTCGACAATTCCTCCAGGACTCTTCATACAATTTGTCCGGACTGGTGAATAACGAGGTGATGGATTGGTGATTGGGAGGGGGGGAGGAAGGGGGTTTTCCGGTGCAAAATCCAGACTGTTAGATGCCGCTTCTCCCAGTCTGTCAAATGAATCACAGTCCGGTTGATCAGGTATTATTTGGAGGGGATTATTAAGGTATCTGTTGCATGCAGCGGGAGGTCAGCTAGTTATGCCCATTTTGAGGTTATCTTGAGATGATTTCGGGGCTTTTTAGTGTCCCCGCGGCCCGGTCCTCGACCAGGCCTCCACCCCCAGGAAGCAGCCCGTGACAGCTGACTAACACCCAGGTACCTATTTTACTGCTAGGTAACAGGGGCATAGGGTGAAAGAAACTCTGCCCAATGTTTCTCGCCGGCGCTTGGGATCGAACCCAGGATCACAGGATCACAAGTCCAGCGTGCTGTCCGCTCGGCCGACCGGCTCCCCGACACTCATCCATTATGTGAGTGTTTAGAGGTCTTGGGCCCGTATTGTTGACTGATTTGTTTTTTTAGCGGGTCTATTGCATCTTTGTTTTTCAATGGGAATATGTTGTAATTTGTAATTCGCCTCCTGGTTTCGCGATGAATTATTTCCATATGCAAATTTGACACCAGTCCCTCTAATATTTCCCAAGTGTAAATATCTATGCATTTCTGTCCTGGGGCCAGATTCACGAAGCAGTTACGCAAGTACTAGCGAACGTGTACATCTTTCCTCAATCTTTGACGGTTTTGGTTACATTTATTAAGCAGTTTACAAGCATGAAAACTTGTCAGTCAACTGTTGTTAATGTTATAAACAGCCTCCTGGTGCTTCGGAACTCATTAACTGTTTAATAATTGTAAACAAAGCCGCCAAAGATTGAGAAAAGATGGACAGGTTCGTAAGTGCTTGCGTAACTGCTTCGTGAATCTGGCCCCTGCACTCTAAACACCACTGTTTGGGATATTTTAAGCGATCCCAATAAGCTTTATTGAATGAATTTGGGCAGTAAAAGATCTCTGCACGTTCTCCAGGTCAGTAAATTTTTCCAGCTTTGACTAATGCTGTTAAAGTCTCATAAGTTTTTTGGTATCTATTGTTTGAAGCGTTCTTATTATCCAGTCTGTCACTGTCATTTTTCTGACAGTTGTGACGACTACGTTACTGTGTTCTTAGAAAGTTTGGTGACATGACTGTTCCCAAAACTTTGTAGTGAGGTTTGACTGATTTTTATATTCGGTTTCCGGGTGGATTTTTTTCTCCTTTACCATCGCGCAGGAACTGGAACTTGTCTTTATTGTTCATTATGTTGTTATTCGAGGCCCCATGAAACACCTAGTTTGCATGTCAGCCCATCTTCATCATATTTTAATGTGCCCACCATGTCCACTTTATATAACTTGTCCACCTTCAAGTAACATAACTTGTCCTCCTTCAACTAACATAACTTGTCCACCTTCAACTAACATAACTTGTCCACCTTTAACTAACGTAACTTGTCCACCTTCAAATAACATAACTTATCCAGCTTCAACTAACATAACTTATCCACCTTCAACTATCATAACTTGTCAGCCTTCAACTAACTATAACGTGCGCCATTACTCACCTTCAACTAACCTCACGCCTCCCTCACTCCCAACAGGTGAACGAAGCCTTCGAGATCCTGAAGCGACGAACGTGCAGCAACCCCAACCAGCGGATGCCCAAGGTGGAGATCCTGAGGAACGCCATCGAGTACATCGAGTCCCTGGAAGACTTGCTCCATGGGACTCCTTCCCCTGGGGCCAGCGACCACGACCACCCCTCCGACGGCCCCTGCTCCGCCTCCCACTACCTGGTCAGTCTCTCCTGGATTTAGTTTATCTGTGGACCAGACCACACGCTAGAAAGTGAAGAGACGACGACGTTTCGGTCCGTCCTGGACCAATCGACTGGTCCAGGACGGACCGAAACGTCGTCGTCCCTTCTTAGTGTGTGGTTTGGTCATTTTCAGCCACGTTATTGGGATTCTTCATCTGCATAGATTATCTGTTATTTTTGGGGTTTATCTCCTTAACTACAAATATCTGCAGAGAGCTTGTTCCCTTAATGATTCATTATACGAAACTATGAACAAAGGCGTCAATTATTTTCACCGCGAATTCCCTGGGGGATGCGCGTTGCTGGGGTCAGGTCTCTACACGAGACTTCTGGAACCTTCTGGATAATTCTTACAACAAACCTAGTTTGTTACACTACCTCCTCCAAGCTACACAATATATTTCCCATCATACTCGTTTGGTGTTGGGGGGGTTAGGGCCTATCAACCTCTTGAGGGGTTGTTAAGGCCCTGGACAAGAGCTTACTGATCAACCAAGAATTATACCTTCAGCCTGAGCAAAGGCCAAGATTACGGTAAACTCTTTATGTGTATACACTGAGGAGCTGGGTACACATATAGGTGTGTATATATGCCGTGAGGTTATTGAAACTTGATTAGCTTAGTGTAGTGTGATCAGGTGAAGCACAGTCGAGCCACCGTGGCCCAGCTGAAGCACAGCAGAGCCACTGTGGCCCAGCTGAAGCACAGCAGAGCCACTGTGGCCCAGCTGAATCACAGAAGAGCCACTGTGGCCCAGCTGAAGCACAGCAGAGCCACTGTGGCCCAGCTGAAGCACAGCAGAGCCACTGTGGCCCAGCTGAAGCACAGAAGAGCCACTGTGGCCCAGCTGAAGCACAGCAGTCATCGAATTGCCTCGTCGGCCGACAACGTGCTGTTCAGGTTCCGTACAGGATCAGATTCTACTCTATGATAACAGCTGCAGAAGGCACCTGTGTAATGTTGTCTTCTGTAGTCATAATGCAGCGAAGACGTCATCAAGATGATGCAATCCACTTTACTGGATGAGATGTATATATTTCCAAATGATTAAGGTGCCTTTCACTTCCCTAAACGTTCAGGGGTAAATCGAGGCAAATAACGCTGGTTCAACATCGAAGGAGCCTTGATAACGTTGATCCGTTGTTAATTATACTCCAGGAGTTGCAAATGACTAAGATGCGCTCCGTTACCTTCCTCTGTTAACGGTTGAATTTCCGAGGGAAATTTTGTATCTCGATATGACGTTTTCGTGTATTTTTGACGAAGAAAGTTCCCAGTGACCACAATATCCAAGAGTGACGTTAGTCCGACGTTAAATTAACGTCATCAACGGTAATTTAACGTTGAACCAACGTTGAATTGGCGTTGCACTTGAATTGATGATGAGGACCTCAGCACGTCCCCAGCGAGTCACTCATCAAACTCTTAACTGTTTAAACGTAAGAGAAACTTAGATAAAAAATATATATATCTACTGTAAATCAGTTCTGAACTGCGACGCGCCGCAAAATATAATTTAAAAACAAATGATATTTACAATTATTTATTTACAATTTGGTGTTCAGTGGTAAAGAAAACGAGATTTGGTCGCTACGCCGCTTACTTCATTTGCCACTACGTAAATAATGTAACTGTTTTGGCTAACAAGAAACGTAAAAAATACAGCCTTTCGTCCTGTTAGGTAGTACTTATAGTAACGATCAGGACCCTACTAAATATACTGACGGATAAGGCAATTAGAGGTAGAAATGTTCACCAGACCACACACTAGAAAGTGAAGGGACGACGACGTTTCGGTCCGTCCTGGACCATTCTCAAGTCGATTCAGTCGATTCTTTAGCCACGATATTGTGACTCCCCGCCAAACACACACCGAAACTACGACGTTGGTACAACGTTCGAACAAGTTTTAACCCCTCCTAACCAGTTATAACAAGCAATATAGCAAGTTGTAACAACGTTCTAATACGTCATAAACACGTTAAGCCAAGATGTAACAACTTTATTACAAGTTGTAACAAGCGGAAAATAGAGACAGTTTCGGTTTGTGTTTCCAGGGTCATCGCCTGCAATTAGAAGTAAAAATCATTACTACAAAATTTAGACAAACCGGAAAAGTTTTTGTATTGATCGATGTTGCAAAGAAAATTTAACCTAACCTTCCTAGGCCTAAAACACACATGTCTGAGGCTTGATATAGTACATATATGTGCTATACTGATATAGTACATATATGTGCTATACTGATATAGTACATATATGTGCTATACTGATATAGTACATATATGTGCTATACTGATATAGTACATATATGTGCTATACTGATATAGTACATATATGTGCTATACTGATATAGTACATATATGTGCTATACTGATATAGTACATATATGTGCTATACTAGGCCTGGGAATATTTATGTTAGGTTTTTATCTGCATTTGTTTCGCACGCTTTGAACTGACTCTTTTTCCCTATAAGTGCAAATTGGCTAGTACACTCGCGCGCACGCACACACTCACACACTCTGTTTCGCAAACAGAGTGGTATAGACGGTTGGAACAAGTTAGGGGAGAAGGTGGTGGAGGCCAAGCCCGTCAGTAGTTTCAAAGCGTTATATGACAAAGAGTGCTGGGAAGACGGGACACCACGAGCGTAGCTCTCATCCTGTAACTACACTTAGGTAATTACACTTAGGTAACTACACGCACACACACTTTAGTGAGAGTTTCGCGAGGGTGTAGGGGGAGGGGGGTAGCCGAGAAGCGGTGACAGCGTGGGGTTGGGGAGGTGTTAACACATGGGGTTACGGGGGGGGGGGGCAGTGATCGCGTGGGGGGGTTGGGGTAGGTAGTGGCAGTGGATGGAAACAGTGATGGGTTGGGGGGGGGGAAGATTCCCTGAACGGCTTGGCAGTGGGGTACAATTTGGTGTCATCGAGAATTATGTGACATATCACTCTCTACAATCTCCTATTTGATCTTGACGCGTTTTTCCAACCATTCATTCTTGGGCCCGAGTCCTGAGTCCAATTCGTTCTGAGAATTGTTTAGGAGCAAGACAGCTTATCTCAATCAATGGCGTCTGTTGTGTTTCATCTGTCAAGGGGAAGAGAGGAGAATGTTGCGATAAGTATCATAATCCAACCCGTCCTCTTAAAAATAACGTCACTTTTGGCTCGTATGCGCGCTATAGCTAAATTTGGACGTAATTTGAAATGAAATAGACTCACAAAAGTGACGTTCTGTTCCGTTTTCTATTTGAGTCGTCCGGCTTACGCGCAGAGGTTATGAGAGGACACTTTAAATTAACGTTTTTCATAACGTTTTGAAACTTTATGAGAATTTCCTGCCCACCTAACCTATCAGAGGACCCTTAACTTACTGTTGTTGAAAAAAAAAAATCCCAAATTTATTTTCATTTTTTTTTCTATTGCCTGGGTGTTTCTCGCGATGATCTCACTATAGATATCTGTGTCGTGTGGTGATGGTCCAACATGCACCGAGATACCTGTGTGTGGCAGTGGCTCTTCCTGTGTAGCTCTCAGTCTCAGCCTCAGTATTACTCTCTCTCAGACTGTCCCAGTGGCAGCTGCTACTACAGTAACATCTATCGATTTAAATAATCTATCCATTCATTAGTTCTCACCATCAATCCAAGAACTTAAGAGAGAAATTGACTGATAGATAGTGTTGTCCTTAAAAGATGAGAATATGAAAGGAATTCAGTTAGGGCTTCATACCTTTTGACCACTTTTTATGGCATGCACACTTAACCGATCGACTACACCTCTTCACAGCGGCTGACACTCAAGCTCATAATTGTACTCTAACCTTTACATAAACAAAAGAGGAAATGCCAACTACTATGAGGGTCATTAATCACCCAGATGCTGAATTATCTACCAGGGGGTAGGCGGCGGCATGCCACATTACCAGCTGAGAAAAGACGGGTATTTATTATAACTACAACATGATATTACAACTGGGACAAGAATAATAATGTGTGGCAAAAACTTTTGGGCTCAGTGATGAAGTTGACGTCTTAGGAATGAAGTTTGATTCTTCAATATACTCTGAAGAGCAAGACAGCCAAGAAACGTGCAACATTAAGTCACTTCTGACAACTTCTCGACAGCAGTAGTTGCAAAACATTATGAGAATTACAAGTTCACTTCCATTTTAAACCTGCACTTCTTTTGTGGATGGCATGTGTTCCCCCTCATGGGCGCCTGACAGCTGGGTGGACAGCGCTTAGCATTCGTAGTCCTGAGGTTCCGGGTTCGATCCCCGGTGGAGGCGAAGACAAATGAGCAAATTGTTTCTTTCACCCCTGATGCTCTTGTTACCTAGCAGTAAATAGGTACCTGAGAGTTAGACAGCTGCTACGGGCTGCTTCCTGGGGGATTGTGTAACAAAAAGGAGGCCTGGTCGAGGACCGGGGCGCGGGGACGCTAAGCCCGGAAATCATCTCAAGATAACCCCAAGATAACCCTCCTCTATAATTTATCCAACTTCAGGACAAGGTGGAGAACCGTGAAAGGCACTTTTTCCTCGGTGCTGACACGGTCTGACTAGACTGGTCAGCAAGTCAGAGACACAAAAACATCAATTAACAGCCTCATGCTAGCTGTATCATTTTTAGGACCTTCACTATACGCTTCACTACATAGTGAAGCATATAGTGAAGCTCATATAGCGGATCTGCATCCGCAGCATAATCTCCCAACATATACATGATCGCGAAATTAGATTAAGGGATCGTATGATGCCTCTGGCACTATGATGCCTTCAGCCTCCCCAAAATACCCAATATTACTGTAACTTGACATTAAATAAAGTTTATATCAAATGAAATGCAGAACATAAAATCATATTAAATGGGATGAGTTTATAAGAGCCAGGCATTGTGTGAGCCCACAGTTATTAGTTTCAGTGAGATGATCATACAATTCATGTTGAACCCTTGTGTTAGCAGAGAGACAGAGAGACAGAGAGACAGAGAGAAAGACAGAGAAAGACAGAGAAAGCGAGACAGAAGAAGTGCAAAGCGTGTGTCAGGTGAGAGTGAGTTAGTGGGGAGGATTTTGATGGAGCGGCGGCCCCGAGGTCCGTAACTCTGCCCTCGGATAAATAGGGAGGTTTATAATGGTCCAGAAGCGGGGAAAAATTGATAATTATGAGAAGGGCAAGAAAATAGCGGAGGAAAGAGGAGGATGATGGAGGTGATTTGCTGAGGGGTAATGAACAGGTGTGTGTTGTGTGAGGGGGAGACAGAGAGAGAGACAGGCAGAGTGAGCAAGAGCGAGAGACAGAGTGAGCAAGAGCGAGAGACAGAGTGAGCAAGAGCGAGAGACAGAGTGAGCAAGAGCGAGAGACAGAGTGAGCAAGAGCGAGAGACAGAGTGAGCAAGAGCGAGAGACAGAGTGAGGAAGAATGAGAGACAGAGTGAGGAAGAATGAGAGACAGTAAGCTAGAGAGACAGAGAGAGCAAGAGAGAGACAGAGAGACCTAGACGTGACGATGAACAAAAAGTACACACATATATATAAATAAAATATATAAAATATATATATATATATATATACACCATGAAATAAAAGGTTTAAATATAGAAGGAAGAAAAGTCATATGCACCACAACACACGGAAAATGTAGGAAAGCCTATGTAACGGTACAAGGGAATAAACTCGGTACAAGGAAATAAACTCGGTACAAGGGAATAAACTCGGTACAAGGGAATAAACTCGGTACAAGGAAATATTTCTGGAAATATTCCAGTCATCCTGGACATCACTGGGCCCCCTGAAGATATCGGCCATCGCGTCCAGGAAACTTTCTACCTCCTCATAATCGAAACTTTCGAGTGAAAATAGTGAAAACAATCACAATTCCGTTTACAATGAGAGGCGCTAATGCAAGAGCGGTCGACAAAGGCAGCAGAGGTGTGGAGCGGGAAGATATACACACTTCGCGGGGCAGAAATTCTCGACAGATCGCTATAATTTGTCGTAGCGTTGCCAAGAGAAATTTATAGAACTTAGAAAACGACATTGAGCAGAAAACGGACCACTGGGAATAAATTGTTGCATTGGCAGAAATGGGAGAAGGGAGAGGAGGGAGTGAGGGAGGGTAGAAGGAAGGGGGGAGCCTGGGACGGAGGGAGGGAGTGTGGGAGGGAGCCTGGGAGGGAGGGAACGTGCACCCAGCTCTCGAAGTGTTGGCAGTGACAACCAAAACAGTCGACATGGGGCTCTCAACCCACCCTGTCTCGATACTCTAAGGGGTTCCTTACTATTTACATATATGCAGAGACGGCTTTCCTCCCCATTCTACTGGCACTAGTGACTGTATTCTCCCCTCTACATGTACTAGTGACTGTATTCTCCCCTCTACATGTACTAGTGACTGTATTCCAACCTCTACAAGCAGTAGTGAATGTATTCTACCTCATACAAGCAGTAGTGAATGTATTCTACCTTATACAAGCAGTAGTGAATGTATTCTCCCTAGAGTCACTAGTACTCTAAAAGTACTAGTGACTGCATTCCCTCTTCTACCAGCAGTAGTGAATGCATTCTTCCCTCTACAGGCAGTAGTGAATGTATTCTCCTCTCTACCAGCAGTAATGAATACTCTCTCTCTCACATACCAGTGTAGGCTTCCTCTCACTCTCACATACCAGTGTAGGCTTCCTCTCTCTCTCACATACCAGTGTAGGCTTCCTCTCACTCTCACATACCAGTGGAGGCTTCCTCTCACTCTCACATACCAGTGTAGGCTTCCTCTCTCTCTCATATACCAGTGTAGGCTTCCTCTCACTCTCACATACCAGTGTAGGCTTCCTCTCACTCTCACATACCAGTGTAGGCTTCCTCTCACTCTCACATACCAGTGTAGGCTTCCTCTCACTCTCACATACCAGTGGAGGCTTCCTCTCACTCTCACATACCAGTGTAGGCTTCCTCTCACTCTCACATACCAGTGAAGGCTTCCTCTCACTCTCACATACCAGTGTAGGCTTCCGTTTGGTGAAGCGGAGGTCGTTTGATAAATAGTGGAGCCGTTTGATAGAGAATAAAGACGACAGACGGGGTCGTTTAATTAAGAATTTTGGGGTCGTTAGATGAAGAATGGTCGGGTCGTAGGATGAAGGATAGTTGGATTGTTAGATGCATATGAATGGTGTCGTTGGACGAAGAGTGAGGTCGTTGAAAGAGTTTTTTTTATTATTATTATTTTCTACCACAGACGTGGCCACACATTTACAATGCTAACCAGCATATATACATTTTCTTCTGTCCTCCATGGACAGGGTTAGAGAAGAGGAAGAAAGGGTCTCGTTAGAAGAAGGTGTGTCGAGAGATGAACTGTAGGCGAGTTTCCTTAGTGTGGCGTGTGTATTGTGTCAGGTGAGTCGATTGAAAGGTGAGTTAACGAGATCAGCGATGGGGTCATGTCAGGTCACCTGTCATTTCAAGCGCTAGCCAATCAGATATCCGGCTTTAGCAGCCAGTTTAGTCTTAACAAGGTTTAACACTGAAATTCAGTTAATATCTTTAGAAATCCAAGTGTTCCCTAAATCGACTAT
>NW_027189630.1:35000-45000 GCF_040958095.1 Procambarus clarkii
CAGTGGAGGCGGAAACAAATGGGCGGAGTTTCTTTCACCCTGATGCCCCACTTACCAAGCAGTAAATAGGTACTTGGGAGTTAGACAGCTGCTACGGGCTGCTTCCTTGGGATGTGTAACAAAAAGGAGGCCTGATCGAGGACCGGGCCGAGGGGACGCTAAACCCCGAAATCATCTCACGATAAGATGCTATAAATTCTGATGACAGTGAATCAGGTAGTCTTCAAAGGGTACCTGATCAATCAGGCTGTGACTCATAAGTTGTCAAGGCTGCGAACAGCCTTGTTGGTTAGTACACCAACCAGAAGGCTTGGTCAAAAACGGGGCCGCGGGGACATTGATCCTCGGAATCATCGACAGGTGAACGACAGATAAAAACCCTAAACACCTTTTCAAAATAGCTTTTCCCTTCTTTCTCTTACTTTAACTCCTATTCTATCAATTTCCATCCCTCCGTTATTATCCACTTTCTTCCTATTCCTCTTTTAAACACCTTTGCCACCTTTTCACTCTTTCGAAGCCCATCTCCCTGCCCGCCATACTTCCATTTCTTCCCCGAATGGAATCGAAATCTTCGGAAACTTCCCCGATTCCGAAGCCTTAGCACGAGTACACCTTAAAGAAAACTAACATATAAAACCAATCTCCGTGGAGATTTACAGTCTCCGTGGTGTAGTGGTAAGACACTCGCCTGGCGTTCCGCGAGCGCTATGTCATGGGTTCGTATCCTGGCCGGGGAGGATTTACTGGGCGCAATTCCTTAACTGTAGCCTCTGTTTAACGCAACAGTAAAATGTGTACTTGGATGAAAAAACGATTCTTCGCGGCAGGGGATCGTATTCCAGGGACCATAGGATTAAGGACTTGCCCGAAACGCTACGCGTACTAGTGGCTGTACAAGAATGTAACAACTCTTGTATATATCTAAAAAAAAAAAAAAAAAAAAATCAGAGCAAAATAAAGCCACAAAATAATACAGCAGAAAAAACACCGTCCACCATATGAGCAGACCATTCCTGGGGCTCGATCCGTGAACTCCGGAACACACAACTACTAAACATCAGACTACAGCGGCACGCCACCAGGGTATGGGGGGGGGACACGATCGAAGAATGTTAGACGACCCAATGTTAGAGAGATTACTCCAAGATGAGACGCCCCGCTCCCACAGCTTGGGGCCCGAGGCTCTCGATCTACTCCCTGAAATCCAGCCCTAAAATGCATGAATCCTAGATGAAATACTGGTCAGAAACTCCCGTATTAATAGAACAAATTAATGCTAATAATACGGAAGTTTGCCGTTATTATTATTATTATACAATTTATTCTTAAACATCTGTACTGAGTGTGTATTCACCTAGTTGTGCTTGTGGGGGTTGAGCTTTGGCTCTTTGGTCCCGCCTGTCAATCACCTTGGTGTACAGAGAGACAGCTCTGTATACCAGTTGATTGTGTGAATGCTTCATTGTTCCTCTAAAGTGAATACTGAAGCAAATACTAAAGTACACGTGAGGACCTCACACTCACTCACAGCTCCCTGAGAAGAGAGAGCAAGCCTAGCTCAGCTGCCAACACCCACATGCATGGTGTCAGCAAGGCGGACAGTCCGCCTCCTGTCATAACTCACACTACATTGCCCATGTTCAAACTTTTCCCTTTGACCTGTGCATCTGCATCTTCTTTACTCAAAATCAAATTCTCACCGTCTTGCGCCTCTCCCTCCCCCTACTCTCTCTCCCTCCCCCTACTCTCACCTTTCTCTCTCCCCTCTCACCCCCTCCCCAGCTTCCCTCACCTTTTACTTGGCAGAGAGTTCCAAGGTTTTTAAGCCCTGTCATTCTGCATCACACCCTTCCTTATCAGGCCTCTCACCAACCATGCCTCTCTCTCTCTCTCTCTCTCTCTCTCTCTCTCTCTCTCTCTCTCTCTCTCTCTCTCTCTCTCTCTCTCTCTCTCTCTCTCTCTCTCTCTCTCTCAAAACAGCCAGTCCCCCTAAAGTTCCCCAACGTCAAGAAACTATCCTACAAGAGTGCCCTTATCCTAACCTTCCAGAGGACCCTAAACAGAAAACGGGACAGCATGTCAATATCGCGACCCACCATCATTTTCTAGTACGACGATTTTTAGCCTTAGGTAGAGAGTACGTCAAAACGCGACGGTGAATTAGAAGAACAAGTTGATTATTTAAACTCCATTTACCAATCTATCGTCCATTTTCAAAGCCTAACTTCACCTTTTTGCAGCGATTTTGTATTCTGTTAAATTTTTTGTAAATGGTTGTAAATGGCAAATTTTTAAATGTTTTTTTTTAATCCTGTCTCCGAGTCGTTTATATATAGTAAACAGCAGAGGTCCCAAGACAGAGGTCCCAGGCCAGAGGTCCCAGGCCAGAGGTCCCAGGCCAGAGGTCCCAGGATAGACGTCCCAGGCCAGAGGTCCCAGGCCAGAGGTCCCAGGCCAGAGGTCCCAGGCCAGAGGTCCCAGGACAGAGGTCCCAGGCCAGAGGTCCCAGGACAGAGGTCCCAGGCCAGAGGTCCCAGGCCAGAGGTCCCAGGCCAGAGGTCCCAGGCCAGAGGTCCCAGGCCAGAGGTCCCAGGACAGACGTCCCAGGCCAGAGGTCCCAGGACAGAGGTCCCAAGACAGAGGTCCCAGGCCAGAGGTCCCAGGCCAGAGGTCCCAGGCCAGAGGTCACAGGCCAGAGGTCCCAGGCCAGAAGTCCCAGGCCAGAGGTCCCAGGATAGAGGTCCCAGGATAGAGGTCCCAGGATAGAGGTCCCAGGACAGAGGTCCCAGGCCAGAGGTCCCAGGACAGAGGTCCCAGGATAGAGGTCCCAGGACAGAGGTCCCAAGACAGAGGTCCCAGGACAGAGGTCCCAAGACAGAGGTCCCAGGACAGAGGTCCCAGGACAGAGGTCCCAGGATAGAGGTCCCAGAACAGAGGTCCCAGGACAGAGGTCCTAAGACAGAGGTCCCAGGCCAGAGGTCCCAGGACAGAGGTCCCAGGCCAGAGGTCCGAAGACAGAGGTCCCAGGCCAGAGGTCCGAGGACAGAGGTCCCAGGCCAGAGGTCCGAAGACAGAGGTCCCAGGCCAGAGGTCCCAGGACAGAGGTCCTAAGACAGAGGTCCCAGGACAGAGGTCCTAAGACAGAGGTCCCAGGACAGAGGTCCTAAGACAGAGGTCCCAGGACAGAGGTCCTAAGACAGAGGTCCCAGGCCAGAGGTCCCAGGACAGAGGTCCTAAGACAGAGGTCCCAGGACAGAGGTCCTAAGACAGAGGTCCCAGGACAGAGGTCCCAGGCCAGAGGTCCCAGGCCAGAGGTCCCAAGCCAGAGATCCCAGGACTGAGGTCCCAAGACAGAGGTCCCAGGCCAGAGGTCCCAGGACTGAGGTCCCAGGATAGAGGTCCCAGGACAGAGGTACCAGGACAGAGGTCCCAAGACAGAGGTCCCAGGACACAGGTCTCCAAGACACAGAACCCGAGACGTCTCTTATCCTGGGGACAATCCATAAAACTACAGTTTTGTTAAATTTCACACTATATAAGACGACCTTGCAAGACGACCCGAGACGCTACAAGGATGGAAGACTTAAGATTAAGTCTTCTTGTTTTTAAGTCTGCAAGTCTGAAGTCAAGACTTCACAAGTCAAGTCTCGTGATGAGAGGAAACGGGGGAGAGAGGGGAAAGCTTTTTCGTCTTCGCTACAACTACAATTAAAAGTACTCTATTCCCTTCGATTATTACAAAACTACTCCTAAGCTGATGACCAGACCACACACTAGAAGGTGAAGGGACGACGACGTTTCGGTCCGTCCTGGACCATTCTCAAGTCGATCACAATCGACTTGAGAATGGTCCAGGACGGACCGAAACGTCGTCGTCCCTTCACCTTTTAGTGTGTGGTCTGGTCATCATACTTTAGCCACGTTATTGTGACTCATCACCTACTCCTAAGCTACTACTACTACTTCTTCTGTGTTCCTCGTGAACTTTCTGTTTTCCTTATACTGCCTATCTTAATTAACATCTTATCTCAGCTCAAAAATATTAAGATTTTAATCAGTCTTTCATGTGGCACTGTATCAAAAGCTTTGTTAAAGTCAAGGAACACAACATCACAAACCTTACCACTATCAACTGTCTCAACTATGTTGGAATAAAATGATAGCAAATTTGTTAAACATGAACGGTCGTTAGTAAAACCATGTTGTGAATCATTAATTATTCTATGTTTTTTTTTTCAAGATTAAGACGAATGGCTTTTGCAATTATCGATTCGATAAATTTTCCAACAATAGACGTTAAGCTAATTGGCCGATAGTTTTACGCAAGTGATCTATCTCCTTTCTTGAAAATTGGTACCACATTAGCAACCTTCCACGACCATGGCACTCGGACTGACTCAAATGAGTTATTAAATATGGTAGATAATGGCTCGTAGAGCTCCTGTTTGCATTCTTTAAGCACCCTGAATGCCTCCTGGCAAACACTTCGTCCAGCCCAGGGGGATTTGTTTGGCTTGAGTTTTACTATTTGTTTAATAACATCCTCCCTAGTAACTGCTAAACTGGTCAAACTGTCATCATCTTCCCCACTAATAAAGTCTTGTTCGGTTGAAGGCATAATGTTAAGTTGTTCTTTAGTAAATACAGAGATAAAATATTTATTTAAAATAGTACTCATTATTTCGTCATTATCAGTTATCTGACCTGTCTCAGTTTTTCATTGACCTGTCCTTTCCCTAATCTTTGTTCGATATAACTGAAAAAAAACTTTAGGATTGAAGGCGATGAGTCACAATAACGTGGCTAAAGTCCCTTTTTCTGTTCATTGTCTTCTCCTACGCTCCCTTGCTATCCTCATCTTATTCCTATCTCCTTCTCATTCGGTGGTTATAATAGGAGCTGCCTCTTATGGGCCAATAGGCCCTCTGCAGCTCCTATTATTATTGCTACTACACCTTACTTTGCTCCTCAGCTCTCTCTTGCCTATTTATTGCATGTCTCTACTTCCTCATCACAGTCGACTTGAGAATGGTCCAGGACGGACCGAAACGTCGTCGTCCCTTCACCAAGTGTGTGGTCTGGTTAACACCTTTAGGATTACTCTTTGCTTAGTTTGATATACGAACTTCATAGATACGTTTTGCTTTCCTTATCTCGTTTTTAACATTTCTACCCAGTTGGACGAATTCTTGTTCAAGACTGACTTCCCCATTCTTAATTCCTTTTACCAAAATTTCGTTTTTCCTATAAGATACTTCAGATCCATTGTTATCCATTTCGCGTCATTATTGGTCGAGCTAATCAATTTCTATGGTATATCACGTTCCTGGGCTTTGCTTAGAAATTTGTAAATAAGTTATATCTACAATCGAAATCCCTTTTTACATCCCCCATCGCTGGGTTCACGTCCCGCTCCAAGACCGGCCCAGCTCCCATACCCAGGACTGTTCAATCTATTCCATTCAAGTAATTGGTTGGAAAACCTTGCATTTGTCATCCTGACAAATGCAAGGTTATGAAGATTGGAATTAGAGCAAGAAGACCTTATATACAGTATAAGATGGAGGGAAGGCAACTTACATCTTCTGAAAAAGAGAGACTTCGGAGTGGACATAACTGGAGGTCCAACGCCAGAGGCACACTGGTTCCACTGGTGCACCAACAGAGCAGAGTGAGCAGCTGGGTGAGCAGAGGCACCAGTTGTCACACTGGTGCCTCTGCTCCCCCCCATCACCTCTACTCACCTCATCAGCAGAATAACGAGGGCCGCATATGCCATACTGGCAAACCTCCGGTTGTCCATAAGCAACTTGGACAAAGATTCCATCCGAGCGCTGTACACATGCTTTGCAAGACCTGTTAATGAGTATGCAATATGAACAATGCAAGCAAGGTTCATATTAAGGAAGGACACAATTGGACACTGGAAACACAGATAAACCACAGGAGTGTCAGAAAGAACTTTTTTCAATCTTGGAGTCGTAAATAAGTGGAACGGACCACACGATGAAGTTATCGAAGTCAATTCGATACTCAGTTTTAAATATAAATATAACACGAGTAAAACTACACTAAACTAATGATGGTTGAAAGGCGGGGCTTAAGACCAGGCGCTCGACCCTGCAAGCACACCTAGGTAGGCACCTTCACAGACACAGCCACAGAGCCGGGAGGTCCAACCTAAACAGAGGTGAGCGCCAGTGTAGTCGAAATACCTCTCAACACCAACACCTGATTAATAGTGACCCCGGAATGTGGCTCTTCTTGCGTCACACGCCCCTCTGCTCATCCCAGTGTGCCTCTTTTTGCGTCACATGCCCCTCTGCTCATCCCAGTGTGGCTCTTTTTGCGTCACACGGCCCTCTGCTCATCCCAGTGTGGCTCTTTTTGCGTCACACGGCCCTCTGCTCATCCCAGTGTGGCTCTTTTTGCGTCACACGGCCCTCTGCTCATCCCAGTGTGGCTCTTTTTGCGTCATACGCCCCTCTGCTCATCCCAGTGTGGCTCTTTTTGCGTCACATGCCCCTCTGCTCATCCCAGTGTGGCTCTTTTTGCGTCACACGGCCCTCTGCTCATCCCAGTGTGGCTCTTTTTGCGTCACACGGCCCTCTGCTCATCCCAGTGTGGCTCTTTTTGCGTCACATGCCCCTCTGAACACCTTCACTAAGACTCATCATGCATCAGATTTTATGTGCACACACACACACACACACACACACACACACACACACACAGAAGAAATAAAAAACATTCTACAACGTAGTAGGGATCGAGAAGGCTGTGAAATGGTGCATAAAAACAAGCCAACAAAAACCATTAGAGGAAGCAGGCGTAAAAGACAAAGAAAACGGGAACAGGTTCCTGAACATCGTATATATACTAACTTAGACGGACTTAAATACAACAATAACACTGCAGCCGAACGGTATAATGCAGCTGAAGATGCCAGATATTGTCACAACTAACGGAGAGGGAACTTCTAGATAATATTAAGATAATATTTTTAACTTCAAGATAATATTTTGAATTGGTTCATATTAGGAGAGTAGTCAGTTTGGAGACGTGATGAAACAATGAGACAAATCTGAACAGTCATAATGAAACAACACCTGAAGGAAAGGGAATTAATAATCGACAACCCACGAGAAGACGACATAATGGCATTATAAATTTGTAATCAGGATGATCAAATGATAATCATAAATGCCTACAGTCCTCCGTCATGCAGGCGATGAGTCACAATAAAGTGGCTAAAGTAAGTTGACCAGACCACACACTAGAAGGTGAAGGGACGACGACGTTTCGGTCCGTCCTGGACCATTCTCAAGTCGATTGTGATGAGGAAGTAGAGACAGGCAAATTTGCCTGTCTGTACTTCCTCCGTCATGCAACACATGGACAAAAGAGGATCTGAATGACACATGAGAGGCCCTCACAGTCATCATGAGAAAGATTATAGTAAGATCAGAACAAGAAAATTACGATTGTTGGTACTGAGGGACTTCAACTTGAAATCATTAGACTGGGAGGCCAGTGAGACAAGAATGGAAAACATTTATTTTCGGTATATGAGCCTGACGAATCTACCTAACATATGAATCTACCCAACATATACGTGTTCATACACGTATGAACACGTTACCAGCAGGCCATGAGAATAAAGAAATGAGATGTTCCCTCATGGTTGGATTTGGTATTTACCAGGAAATAAGAAGAGATTTTTAACATTCAGTAATTCAGTTCCTTCCTCCACTGAGCAAGAGCGATCATGTCCTGCTGGCAAACAAATATAAGATGCATTATTATCTAGAAGACAAGGTTGGAGGGGGAGATTAAATATTACAAAATCTTCATTACAAGACAGATTATGGGAACTTAGTTGGTTTTAATTAATTTAGTTGGAAAGATATATTGTGAAGCCAGGTAGTGACTGAGATGGGTGCCAAATTTTGTGAGATATATGATAAAAGGCACAAAAAAATTTATACCAAAACAGAGGTGCAGAATTAGAAGACAGGATTGGTTCAACAGAAGTTTCAACAGAACCAGAGAACCAAAGACAAAAAATGGTTTCGATATAGAAAGAAGCTTAATTCTCAACGTAGCAGCAACAGAAGCAAACAAGGAACAAACATAACGCAGTGAGGAGAGAGAGAGAGAGAGAGAGAGAGAGAGAGAGAGAGAGAGAGAGAGAGAGAGAGAGACAGACAGACAGACAGACAGAATGGTTTCCGGAAGTGAAAAACAAAAGCAACGAGGAGAGGCTAGAAGTGTTGACTTTCCCAAACCCGGAAGATAGAAAAGAAAGAGATATGATCACTACATACAAAATAGTATAAGGAACCAATACAATTTTCAAAAATTAAACCTTGAAAGCTACTACTTCAAGTAAAAAGGGGCCATAGATAGGAAAACAAATGTTAGAAAGTTCTCTCTTGCAAACAAAGTGGAGAACGGTTGGAACGAATTAAGTGAACAAGAAGCAGATGGCTAAGCCCGTCAGTAGTTTTAAAGCATCGTTAGCTAAAGAGTACTGGGAAGACGGGACACCACGAGCGTAGCTTTCATCCTGTAACTACACTTAGGTAATTAGACTTGGGTGATTAAATACACACACACACACACACACGCACACACACGCACACACACACACACACACACACACACACACACACACACACACACACACACACACACACACACACACACAAACATGCGCGTTCAAAATGAGGAACAGCAGGGCGCTGAGATATAGCAGCTGGAGACACAAATGAGCCATTAATATGTCAGAAAGATCTTCTTCAGCATAAGACTCGTAAGTAAATCAAATATGTTAGATAAAGACGTTGTCCAAGGTGGAGTGGGGTGGTATGTTGAACGAATAAGGGAGGAAGGAGGCACTCATACTGATAGGTGAGTGCATGGTAGTGAATGACATTTAAGATCAAGGAGAAGATCTCAACCATCTACAGAGAAGGGCAGTAATACCATGAGACAACCATGGGCTCAGGAACTGCAAATCCTTCCTCAAAAATCGAATACAAAATTCCATGACCAAGTGAATATATATCAGACAGGTCAGAAAAAGATGGGCAGACTACATATTCCTGGACTACCAGAATGCCTTTGACATAGTACTCCCCTAAATGAAACAAATGTACAAACGGGACAAAACAGGTGTTATAGTGGATCAGAAGTACTTAAATAACATAAATAAATCGCTCGTGGTGAGGAAAGAGTCATCAGCGTCGGTAATATATTAGCAGAGTACAGCTGGGGTCATTATTAACCCCTAAAATATTGCTGACGGGGGAATTACGTTTTAGAAGATAAAGACGTGTTGCCATCAATGTTTGCTGATATCACGACAATTATGAATAAGGAAGACTGCAAGAAACTACAGGAGGACCTTGATAAACTGAGAAAATAGTTTAATAAATGGTTGTTAGAGTTTAACTCTAGAAAGTGCAAAGTAATGAACACAGGTGCTTGAGGATGCAAAGGCCAGTCTTAAGGTATGAAATGGGCCCATAACCCGTCCTTGAAGCAGAGAGCACTTATCTCCTTGAAGCAGAGAGCACTTATCTCCTTGAAGCAGAGAAAGAGCGTGGGAGATGATATTGTACCAGGCCTCTTCTCTGAAGCCCACATTAAGCTAAAGAAACATCAACTACACGTGTAAGACAGTCAACATGATGACTATCAGAATCACAAACAAAGATATAATAAGGATTCCTCGTGCCACGTACGTCAGAAAAATTTTGGACTATGCAGCCCAAGAATAAAACCCATAGCTTATCAAACACAAAATGACTCTAGAAAGCATAATGGTATACCACCAGACTAGTCCCGGACTTGAGAGGCAAGACTTATAAGTAAAGACTAAACAAAATAAACAAGGCGTAGATAAGGGCGAAAATGCTCTATATTATCCATATTTCGTCAGAGACATTAGACACGTTACCAAGACAGTGCCACACTTCGTGTCATCAGCTTT
>NW_027189630.1:50000-57500 GCF_040958095.1 Procambarus clarkii
AGCCAACACGACACAGTTATCAGGAAAATAAATCCCCACGCCTGCGTCGTCGCTTAAGTCTCCATTACATTATTCTGTCGTTTTAATAAACAAAATTATATATATATATATGACTTAAACACGTATAATTAGCAGTTATGTTTGCTTAAATCAGGTTTCTAGTGTTGGGCGTATCTGAATATCATTGAAAACTTCGCCAAAACTTGTAAACTGTTTTCCTCGTGGTTTACTTTTTGTAATAGATTTCGAGACAACTTCTACGTAAAGAGATTATCGATAACAGTCCTTCTGAGGTAGGTTGTGTTCTTTGGGATGTTCCTCCAGTGTAGTGTTCTGAAGTGTTCATCTTGGGTCCCTCTAGTGTAGTGTTCTGAAGTGTTCATCTTGGGTCCCTCTAGTGTAGTGTTCTGAAGTGTTCATCTTGGGTCCCTCTAGTGTAGTGTTCTGAAGTGTTCAGCTTGTCCTAACAATACCTGTTCATTTATTATGCAAACCACATCCATTCTGTCGGCGGTAGTGGACCCCACACCCATCCTGTGGGCGGTAGTGAACCCATCCTGTGGGCGGTAGTGGACCCCATACCCATCCTGTGGGCTGTAGTGGTCCCTACACCCATCCAGTGGGCGGTAATGGACCCCACGCCCATCCTGTGGGCGGTAGTGAACCCATACCCATCCTGTGGGTGGTAGTGGACCCTACACCCATCCTGTGGGCGGTAGTGGACCCTACACCCATCCTGTGGGCGGTAATGGACCCCACACCCATCCTGTGGGCGGTTGTGGACCCCACACCCATCCTGTGGGAGGTAATGGACCCCACACCCATCCTGTAGGCGGTAGTGGACCCTACACCCATCCTGTGGGCGGTAGTGGACCCCAGACCCATCCTGTGGGCGGTAGTGGACCCCACACTCATTCTGTGGGCGGTAGTGGACCCCACACCCATCCTGTGGGCGGTAATGGACCTCACACCCATCCTATGGGCGGTAATAGAGAAGGTTACAAGGCACAAAATGGGCTCAGGAACTGAACCCCCAAATTAACTCAGCTGAACAAGTTTCAATCGCCTGTGGCGCGTTCAGCGTTCTCCCTCAGCGACGTGTTGTTTTGGCTGACGTTGTCTTGTGTGCGTGACGCATTGCTTCCTAAGATTATAAGAAGCAATGAACCAAGAAGGGAGAGAGAAAGAGAGATATATGCATCGGGGGAGAGGAGAGAGAAACGTATCAGGGAGGGGTGAGAGAGAGAGAGAGAGGAGATGTATCAGGAAGAGAGAGAGAAGGGGGGGACGGGGAAGAAGATGTATAAGGGGGTAGGAGGTAAGGGGGTAGGAGGTAAGGGGGTAAGAGGTAAGGGGGTTTGAGAGACGTATAGTGCTGATATCTGGCGCTTGGCTCCCTCCTCACCCTCATACTTCGTGATATAATTTTATGGTGAGCATTATAGTATTACGCAAACCCAAGCTGCCATAATGTAGAGGAGAGGTGGAAGGGGTGGAAGGGGGTGGTTAGGAGAGAAATGGGGTATGGGAGTGGTATAGCCACAGCGTATGGGGAAATTAGCTGCCGTAATATAGAGGAGTGGTGTGAGGAGAAATGTGGGAACAAGGAGGCAGTCTCTGGCTTCAATTTATTGGAATAGCTATCACCGCGAACTTTAGCACCTCATATGACAAAGATATTATCAAATTGGAACGAAAGTCAAGCACCATGGAGCCTATATATCAAATTGGAACGAAAGTCAAGCACCATGGAGCCTATATATCAAATTGGAACAAAAGTCAAGCACCATGGAGCCTATATATCAAATTGGAACAAAAGTCAAGCACCATGGAGCCTATATATCAAATTGGAACGAAAGTCAAGCACCATGGAGCCTATATATCAAATTGGAACAAAATTCAAGCATCATGGAGCCTATATATCAAATTGGAACAAAATTCAAGCACCATGGAGCCTATATATCAAATTGGAACAAAATTCAAGCACCATGGAGCCTATATATCAAATTGGAACGAAAGTCAAGCATCATGGAGCCTATATATCAAATTGGAACAAAAGTCAAGCACCATGGAGCCTATATATCAAATTGGAACGAAAGTCAAGCATCATGGAGCCTATATATCAAATTGGAACAAAATTCAAGCACCATGGAGTCTATATATCAAATTGGAACGAAAGTCAAGCATCATGGAGCCTATATAGCAAATTGGAATGAAATTCAAGCACCATGGAGCCTATATATCAAACTGGAACGAAAGTCAAGCACCATGGAGCCTATATATCAAATTGGAACAAAAGTCAAGCACCATGGAGCCTATATATCAAATTGGAACGAAAGTCAAGCACCATGGAGCCTATATATCAAATTGGAACGAAAGTCAAGCACCATGGAGCCTATATATCAAATTGGAACGAAAGTCAAGCACCATGGAGCCTATATATCAAATTGGAACGAAAGTCAAGCACCATGGAGCCTATATTCACGAAAGAGAACACTCAAGAGAATCTGGACTACACACTACTGTTATTCATATTCATTCCTTCCACCCCACGAGAGAGGAGATTAGGGAAGGTAATTACGGGGGGAGTTAAGTCGCTAAACCTGTGTGACTATATCACACCTGGGAGGGACGTGAGGATATAAGGAGCTGGGGATATGTGGACGGGGTGAAAGAACAGTGCTCAACAACTTGTATCAACGGGGATCGAACGCCGGCTGGCAAGAACCGAGGGTGTCGTTCACCCGACTAGTCCAAGTGGTTAGATTAGAGAGGAGATTAGTGAATATAGCAAAAATCTGTTTTACCATTACAGAGTACTCCCCTTATCCCCGGCCCATTGGGATTACTAATTTGTCCCCATACCACCTTCGCCAGACAGTCGAAGTTACCACCACCAGGCCCATTAGCTATCAGTATGACTTCAAAAGACGTCAACAGCTTGGTTATCCTGTACATATGGATAACTAAGAAGAAAACAGGTCATCGATGAATGGTTATAGCAACCTCGCCATCTTAATCCGTATTGATAACGGTGACAGCTAATTATATTCTAAAACAGTTTGAAATTGTTCAGAGATGGAGTCCAATTCCCCCTATTTTTTTAGCTGCCACACCCATGGTTAAGTACCCTTGATCTAGTGGGCACAAACACTGTCTCTAAACATTAACATGGCTTCAGAGAAGACATAAACATATCTTCTGAAGTTGCATAACAAAGCAATAGAGCGATAGACGCGGAAAGGAAAGAAAAGGCTGGGTAGACTGTATCTTCCTATATTATCATAAAGAATTTGATAAGAGTTCTTCTCAAAAGTCTGTTTTATATTCTTGAGAATTAAGCAAGTGTAACTGGGAGGGTGTTATTAAATTCGTGAGTACTTCTTTAATAGGAAACAGAGTTACGATGAGAGGAAATACCTCTCTGTGGATGGAGGTCACAAGGACCTGGATAAGTTTAGGAGTTGGTCCTAGGAATGTCTATCAAGCTTCAAATAGATAAATGCAAGGTATTGAGAAGTGGGGATTGAGCAAGACGACCCATTGAACAATATGATATGAAAGAGAGACGACTTCCTGGAACACCAGTAGAGAAGGACCTGTGAAGTTACACAGCTCCGGAGTCCTACACCAGCAGCTCACACACACACACACACAGTAACATCATCAGCGTGTGAGAAACTTGCACACACAGGGCTAGCATTCAGGAACCCCGGGGGGCGCAGGTCTTCGGAGCATTGTTCACGACATATGTGGAGCTCATTCTCGACTATGCCGCCCTCACCTACACAAGCATAAAAGCAAACAAGTAAATGTCCAGATGTGGGCCACGAGGCTCGTGCCGGTAATGCGAGGACTGAACTGTGAGGAAAGACTCAGGGAACTGGACCTCACCTCACTGAAAAACAGAATCGAGGAGACATGATAGCGACTTATAAAATTATTCTCGAAAATGATAAATCTGATCAAGAGGGAAATGTTCAGATAAAGCAGACAGGTAGAACACGGGGACAAGGATGAAAACTTGAGAAGCAGATTACTTTGAGGTGTTAGAAATATCTATTTAGCGCAAGAATAATGAACAAATAGAATGGTCTGAAGAGGTAGAGAGAGCGTAGAGTCTAACTTAATAAGAAGTTCAAATGAAGATTTGAGAGGAAACCAAGGAAGTGAGGAGGGGTAGTGAGGTGTCTGGAGGGAGTGTCTAAAGTATTAGAGAACCGCCACTTGATAAGGCGGGGCTCGGGAGTTATCGCTCGACGTTTTCAAGCACATTTAAGTGAGTACAGAGAGAGCGGTGTGGGCACAAGGGTATCAGGTGTTGACACAGGGTGTGAGCGACACACAGCGGCCACACCCACAACCTCACAGTAACCTTAACATGTGCTTATAGCCACCATGGTGCACTTATCTGGGTGTGGGTGGGTGTACTTACCTAGTTCTGCTTGAGGGGGTTGAGCTCTGGCTCTTTGGTCCCGCCTCTCATGAGTGGGTGTACTTACCTAGTTGTGCTTGAGGGGGGGTTGAGTCTTGCTCTTGCGGCCCGCCTCTCAACTGTCAATCAACTGTTTACTAACTACTTTTTTTTTCTCCACACACACACACCCCAGGAAGCAGCCCGTGACAGCTAACAAAATCCCAGGTACCTATTTACTGATAGGTAAATAGGTACCTGGGAGAACATAGGACAGGTTGTAAGAGGACAGGTTGTAAGAGGACAGGTTGTAAGATGACAGGTTGTAGGAGGATAAGTTGATGTGCCACAGTAAAGGTATTAACCAACTATTACCCTCAAGTTTAAAAACTATTCCTTACATATTACGAGGCCTCATAAGCAATTTAGAAGTTAGAAAGTTACTACGATTGAAGTCAACAAAGTCAATGTTTGGACTAGCGGCCGTGTTTGGCCACCAACTGTTCACACCTGCTCAGAAACCCCAATAACCTCCCCATATATTCACCATCTGGGATTTCTCGTTAACCTGAAAACGTATATTTCGGAATACTCGGATCTGTGGAGCGACGGCCTATTTGCAGTGCCCATGTTCGATCCCCGATGGTCCAAGCGTTTGGACCATCGTTTGTGTACTAATTGTGCTTGCGGGGGTTGAGCTTTGGCTCTTTGGTCCCGCCTCTCAACTTTCAATCAACTGGTGTACAGATTCCTGAGCCTTACTGGGCTCTATCATATCTACATTTGAAACTGTGTATGGAGTCAGCCTCCACCACATCACTGCCTAGTGCATTCCATATGTGTGTGTGTGTACTCACCTATTTGCCTATTTGTACTCACCTATTTGTGCTTGCGGGGGTTGAGCTTTGGCTCTTTGGTCCCGCCTCTCAACTGTCAATCAACTGGTGTACAGATTCCTGAGCCTACTGGGCTCTATCATATCTACTTTTAAAACTGTGTATGGAGTCAGCCTCCACCACATCACTGCCTAATGCATTCCATCCGTTAACTACTCTGACACTGAAAAAGTTCCTTCTAACGTCTCTGTGGCTCATGTGAGTACTCAGTTTCCACCTGTGTCCCCTTGTTCGCGTCCCACCAGTGTTGAATAGTTTATCCTTGTTTACCCGGTCGATTCCTCTGAGGATTTTGTAGGTTGTGATCATGTCTCCCCTTACTCTTCTGTCTTCCAGTGTCGTAAGGTGCATTTCCCGCAGCCTTTCCTCGTAACTCATGCCTCTTAGTTCTGGGACTAGTCTAGTGGCATACCTTTGGACTTTTTCCAGCTTCGTCTTGTGCTTGACAAGGTACGGGCTCCATGCTGGGGCCGCATACTCCAGGATTGGTCTTACATATGTGGTGTACAAGATTCTGAATGATTCCTTACACAGGTTCCTGAACGCTGTTCTGATGTTAGCCAGCCTCGCATATGCCGCAGACGTTATTCTTTTTATGTGGGCTTCAGGAGACAGGTTTGGTGTGATATCAACTCCTAGATCTTTCTCTCTGTTCGTTTCATTAAGTACTTCATCTCCTATTCTGTATCCTGTGTTTGGCCTCCTATTTCCACCACCTAGTTTCATTACTTTGCATTTACTCGGGTTGAACTTCAACAGCCATTTGTTGGACCATTCACTCAGTCTGTCTAGGTCATCTTGTAGCCTCCTACTATCGTCCTCAGTTTCAATCCTCCTCATAATTTTTGCATCATCGGCAAACATTGAGAGAAACGATTCTATACCCTCTGGAAGATCATTTACATATATCAGAAACAGTATAGGTCCAAGGACTGACCCCTGCGGTACTCCACTCGTAACGTCTCGCCAATCTGAGACCTCACCCCTCACACTGACTCGTTGTCTCCTGTTACTTAGGTATTCCTGTATCCAACGGAGTACCTTCCCTTTCACTCCAGCCTGCATCTCCAGTTTTTTCACTAGCCTCTTGTGTGGCACTGTGTCAAAGGCTTTCTGACAATCCAAAAATATGCAGTCTGCCCACCCTTCTCTTTCTTGTCTTATTTTTGTTGCCTGGTCGTAGAATTCAAGTAACCCTGTGAGGCAGGACCTGCCATCCCTGAATCCATGTTGATGCTGTGTTACAAAGTTCTTTCGCTCCAGATATTCCACTAGCTTTCTTCGCACAATCTTCTCCATCAACTTGCATGGTATGCAGGTTAGGGACACTGGTCTGTAATTCAGTGCCTCCTGTCTATCCCCTTTCTTGTATATCGGGACTACGTTAGCTGCTTTCCAAATTTCTGGCAGTTCCCCTGTTGCCAGTGATTTGTTATACACCATGGAGAGCGGGAGGCACAGTTCTTCTGCTCCTTCCTTTAGTATCCAAGGGGAGATTCCATCTGGACCTATAGCCTTTGTCACATCCAATTCTAGTAAACACTTCCTTACTTCCCCGCTGGTAATCTCAAACTCTTCCAGTGGTTCCTGGTTAGCTATTCCCTCTCTTATCTCTGGGATTTCTCCTTGCTCCAAGGAGAAATGCTGTGTGTGTGTGTGTGTGTGTGTGTGTGTGTGTGTGTGTGTGTGCGTGCGTGCGTGTGTGTGTGTGTGTGTGTGTGTGTGTGTGTGTGTGTGTACTTACTCATCATAAGTCTTCCCAGCGTAATTCATCAACTCATTCCCTCGCCTCCACTCCTCGCGGGGACTTTCGAGATCTGTTATTCAGAAAAGAAATATGCGTATTAAAACATTTCGCGTGACACTCGAAACAGTTTTCTTTATATAGGTGTTTATTTACGTGTTTATTTACGTGTTTATTTATTTCTGTGTTTACCGGACAGGTAGAAACAGAGAGATGGATGAAGACGGTTAGCTAGACATGGACAGAAAGACCGAGTCAGAGATAAAGAATAAGATAAAATAAAGATAATTGATGGAACAACACTGTTAGACGTGTATTTTGTGTCATATCTGTATTAGGCTTGTACCCAATCGCCTGTATTTGTATCAGGTTTGTATGTGTCGTCATTACCTGTACCTGCCCTTGTAACTTGACCTGAGCAGTACCTGTATCTTCCCTAAGACAGG
>NW_027189630.1:62500-117500 GCF_040958095.1 Procambarus clarkii
CAGGGAGCCAGACCGCACATCTCCTGTGCCAGGTTAGTCCCTCTACGGGCTCACCATAGCCCGTGCTGCTTTGGAACGTTTTGTTCAGAGTAGCTGAATCTAAGACAATAACAGCAACCGCCAGGGGGCCGCCATGCTGCTCCACGCAGTGTTGACAGTCGCTAGGAGTGTTCAGTTCTCGACGCTAAATCTATTTCCTCCTCCTGTTCTCTGCCATCGACTACAGGTGTTGGAGTGGTGTTCAACTCTGTCAATATTCCTACCTGACCTAGCTGCTCACCCACTTGGCTTGGGTCGTTGTTGGGTCGTCCGGATGTGGGTAGTTGTATGGTCGTGGTTGGTCTTCTGGCTCACCTCTCTCTAGGTTGGTCGCCTGGTCGACGACACTCTTTTTGGTTGATGAACAAGACTTCCTCGACTCCACTCTTGGAGACTACTAGTCCGGCTGCCAATGATTTGGTAGATTATCTGGTCGATTCTTATCATTAGGGATTACATGATTAACTTCACTCTTTACATATGAGTGAGTTAAGCCTGGTTGACTTAACTCTTGGCTGGTTACTTAAACGACTCAACCACTGGCCAAATGACCAACTCTACTTTGGTTGTTCAGGTTTGATTATGCATTCGGCCATACTCACCCTATGAGAGGTAGTATATTGATCACCCCAGCCATACTTATCCTATGAGAAGTAGTATATTGATCACACGAGCCATACTCACCCTATGAGAGGTAGTATATTGATCACACGAGCCATACTCACCCTATGAGAGGTAGTATATTGATCACACGAGCCATACTCATCCTATGAGAGGTAGTATATTGATCACACGAGCCATACTCATCCTATAGGAGGTAGTAGATTGATTACCCCAGCCATACTCACCCTATGAGAGGTAGTATATTGATCCCCCAAGCCATACTCACCCTCTGAGAGGTAGTATATTGACCACCCCAGCCATACTCACCCTCTGAAAGGTAGTAGATTGATCACCCCAGCCATACTCACCCTATGAGAGGTAGTATATTGACCACCCCAGCCATACTTATCCTATGAGAGGTGGTATATTGATCCCCCCAGCCATACTCACCCTATGAGAGGTAGTATATTGACCACCCCAGCCATACTCATGCCGTGAATGTGTTGTTTGTTACTCACTGTTTTAATTATTGTCTACATTTTGTTTACCAAACCACAGACTAGAAATTAAAGAGACGACGACGTTTCGGTCCGTCCTGGATCATTATCAAGTCGATTCATCTGCATATTTACACTTTGATTGAACCTGTAAATGGGTTTGATCACAGCGACGTGGGTTTGATCCTATTGTATGGCTCCAAATGTTTTCTCATTAATACATCGTGTTGTTACACACACAGTAATCACACTAACGTGACTGTATCAATTAGAACAAATTAGAACTCTGTTGAGGTGTAGTCGCTGTTGTTATTTCAATATATTGATCTCATCCTGGCTGATCAATTTTGATATTGATCGATCTCTTAAAAACAATTTAAGAAAAGAATGTAGAAAAAAGATAGAAAGTTATACAACAACAACTCTTTATATCCTCCCAAATTGAGTCATTATATATATTATCCTGTGCTTGAAACAATCAAGTGATCCGGTATTTTGCTCAATCAAATCATCCACCATTTTTTTTCCCTAACCCGTATTTACCCAGGTCTTTCCTGAATCTAAACTTAAACTTAGAACTTTCTTGGTCGTTTACTGTAGAGTTATCTCTACTTTTCTAGGATTTGACTTTGACATGAACGACGGGAAGTATATAACTCGCTGAATACAACACCCCCCAAGAGGTACACCTCGGACCCCGTCCTCATACCCCGCTGAGAGCCCCTGACCGCTGAGGATGAGAGGAGAGGGAGGGATTGGTGGTGAGGGGGAAGTGAGGAGTGAGAGGTTATGAGGGTGAGGGGGGGGGGTCTCGTGACCGTCCAGGGGCTGGCACTGCCCTCGTCCCACGTGGCACTACTGAACAAGGATGATGGGGGAAGGACAGTGTTACGTGAGGTAATAATTCGAGACGGGGATGGGGCCTTGAGGAAGGGAGGCTGAGACTTGGGGGGTCTATGAGCTGAGAGATGGAGATTGAGTGGAGATTGTGGGGTAGAGACAGGCGTTGAAAAGTGGAAATTGATAGGTTACGAAACAGCGAGACTACACCCCATAAGACGTCAAATATGCGAGAAGGCCGCCAGATTCTCTATAACTCAAGCGTTCAATAATCATCCAAGAGCGCCGTCACATACACAGCTTCATCGGTTTAGCATTTACACACAATATATCTCAAATATCAAGACCATGTCTCCCCAGAGAATACAAAATAAAGTCTCATGTTTCGTGAAGAAACGTCGCCATATAGAAAACAGAACAGCTACTTTTACCTAACAATCAATAACCAGCCTAGAATTTAAGATTGCACTGTTAATGAAACAATCGTACAACGTACGATTGATATCGTACAATCGCCGTGTCCAACAGCCTGGTTGACCAGTCCAGCAACCAGGAGGCCTGGTCGACGACCGGGCCGCGGGGACGCTAAGCCCCGGAAGCACCTCAAGGTAACCTCAAGGTATGCTAGCGCACCAGGAGGACCTTGAGAGAGGGGCTGATGGGCACTCAAGATACGATCTACACTTAAACCAAGTCGCCGCCGACCTAAAGTCTCCCAACAACACGAAATGTCTAGCATCACTAAAGCCAGGAACGCATGTAAGACGACAGTGTAAAACAGATAATCTACTGAAGGAGCCGTTTTTATGAGTCGAGACAGACAGACACCTGACCAATAACGCCGTCCTCAGTCCTTCCTACATGGCCCTCAACGCCGTCCTCACTCCTTACATGGGCCTCAACGCCGTCCTCAGTCCTTCCTACATGGCCCTCAACGCCGTCCTCAGTCCTTCCTACATGGCCCTCAACGCCGTCCTCAGTCCTTCCTACATGGCCCTCAACGCCGTCCTCACTCCTTCCTACATGGCCCTCAACGCCGTCCTCACTCCTTCCTACATGGCCCTCAACGCCGTCCTCACTCCTTCCTACATGGCCCTCAACGCCATCCTCAGTCCTTCCTACATGGCCCTCAACGCCATCCTCAGTCCTTCCTACATGGCCCTCAACGCCATCCTCAGTCCTTCCTACATGGCCCTCAACGCCATCCTCACTCCTTCCTACATGGCCGTACGAGATGTATGACACTATGACGCCATAATGGTCCTAAAGATAGCTGTGTTAGACCTTTACCTTGAGGTTACGTTAAGATGGTTTCGTGGGTTTAGCGTCCCTGCGGCCCGGTCCTCGACAAGGCCTCCATAAATTGGAAATTCCTGAAACTGAAGAGATGTAATGGTCTCGTAGGCCGTGCACCAGGTGGCGTTGTTGTTGTTTCAGATTTAGCTACTCAGGACGAAATGTCCATGTAGCACGGGCTATGGTGAGCCCGTCCAGGTGACGGTGGAGGGCCTCTCAAGTAACGACCCGGAGGAGTAGGGGGCGGTGTCCGGGTCACCACCTCACCCGCTTGTTTAGACAGGGAAGCGGACAGGTCAATTTGTCAGGTCAGCCGTGACAGTGTCAACAGCGGCGCGTGTCATATACGTGGGGTCAAGAGGACTGTAACTTGACCTGGCGACCACTGGTGCCATGAGCCAGGAGGAGGGTTAAAGAGGGGAAGGGCACAAGGAAAGAGTGGGATGTGGAAAAGGGCAGAGGGAAGGGGGCAGTGGGAGGGGAATAGGGTCGCCTCACACACACACACACACTTCCGCCACATGAGCCGGCAGGACTGACTGTGAAGGTAACAGGATACACCACGACAATGGCCAACATAGACGAAGATGGAATTAGGCCACGCGACGATAATTATGAAAAGAAGGCAGATGGCCATTAGATAGTCGGCAGTGACGATGAGAGACAACGGACAGACGGCGACAATAGGAGATCATGGGACAACAACTCGGTGAACCAACACTTACTACACGGACTTAAGAAACCCCACAGACGCCACTCAAGAAGAAAGAGAGGCGGGACCAAAGAGCCGAAGCTTCACCCCCGCAAGCACAACTAGGTGAGTACATTACCAGCGTCCCACAAAACCTACGCAAAAAAAAAGAGAGAAATTCTATGCAAATAAATAAACCTAAAATATGGAACACTCTTAGTAAAGTCAAGCAATTTGTTCATTGATTTTATTTCAAGGTAAAGCAAAGAAGGGGAAGGGATCTATCAGGAGAAATTGCCAAGCCATTACGACTATATAGCACTTGTAAGGGGTCAAGATAAGGAGTTGGGATGGGACGGAGGAAAGGAATGGTGCCCCAACCACTTGGACGTTCGGGGATTGAACCCGACCGTCAATCCACTTGGACGGTCGGGGATTGAACCCGACCGTCAATCCACTTGGACGTTCGGGGATTGAACCCGACCGTCAATCCACTTGGACGGTCGGGGATTGAACCCGACCATCAATCCACTTGGACGGTCGGGGATTGAACCCGACCGCCAATCCACTTGGACGGTCGGGGATTGAACCCGACCGTCAATCCACTTGTACGTTCGGGGATTGAACCCGACCGCCAATCCACTTGGACGTTCGGGGATTGAACCCGACCGCCAATCCACTTGGACGGTCGGGGATTGAACCCGACCGTCAATCCACTTGGACGGTCGGGGATTGAACCCGACTTCATGCAGGTCGGGAACCCGCATGAAGCGAAACCGTCGCTCTACCGTCCAGCCCAAGCGGACGGCAGTAAAGTCAGCATTACGTAAACTCAGGTAGCAGTAGCTGCCTGCAAGGTTACTAGAATACATCCCCCTAGTTCCCACACACATGCTAGTTTACCCCATACTAATGTTAATTAACACCCATAAGATGGTTATCAGGCGATAGCGGAAAGCCTGATAACTTTATAACACTTTATAGTGCTATATAGCACTCTATATAGCTAGGGATATAATGGTTCTATTATTAATATTATTATTTTTATTATTATTATTATTATTATTATTATTATTATTATTATTATTATTATTATTATTATTATTTTCATTATTATCATCGTTATTCGTGCCATTATCAATTATACACATGAGTATTATACAGACCTTGTATATATATGTATATCCGTTACACATGGTCTATGAGATATATACTATTGACCGACGCTAACATGGAGAAGATTGGAGCAACACTAGAGAACTGGCCGGTAGAGCAACAGCTTCGACGCCTCATCTTACAGGTCGGCGTTCGATTCCCGACTGTAAAAGTGGTTGGGGTATCATTCCTTCCCTCCGCCCTATCCCAGAACCTTGTCCTCATATCCCTTACATGTCCTACTGCTTTCTCCTGTTCCGTACCTGGGTCATCTACCCCCCCCCCCCCATCCCTTCCTCTTCCATCTGGCAATGCCGCCTGTCATGGGATAGGAGAGAGGACGGAACTGTCAACTAATGACCCAGAAGGCAGTTAAATGTGGCCAGCGAAACTTCTCTTCTGGCTGTTGGATAACAGATAAACTTGCTATCCTCTAGGGGGATAACAGATAAACTAAGATCTTGCTATCCTCTAGGGCCTCATAGCCTGGTGGATAGCGCGCAGGACTCGCAATTCTGTGGCGCGGGTTCGATTCCCGCACGAGGCAGAAACAAATGGGCAAAGTTTCTTTCACCCTGAATGCCCCTGTTACCTAGCAGTAAATAGGTACCTGGGAGTTAGTCAGCTGTCACGGGCTGCTTCCTGGGGGTGGAGGCCTGGTCGAGGACCGGGCCGCGGGGACACTAAAGCCCCGAAATCATCTCAAGATAACCTCAAGATAGGGGGAAATCCCAGGGGGGTCACAGAGCCAAGCCTCATCCGGTTTGACTTCCTGTTAGGGAGGTAAGCCGAGACTGTAGACCTTTTGGGTTCAACGAATTACCCAAAACAGTTAAATTTGCCCAAATTTAGGATATAAATGAATCTTGAGAAGGCTCGTTTGGCCTAAGAATTACGAATCAGTTGAATAAAAAGAATAAAGGTAGATCTCACTTGGCCTAAGAACTGTGAATAAAGGTCCACATTAAGTCCTAGGCTCGCGACGACGGTTCCAAAGGTGATTCTTCACTACACAGGTGACCCTTAACCTACATAGATGCTCCACACATGCTTCATCAAACACACATGTCAGGAGTCAACACAATATGTACTCCTGAACTGAGTCATCATATGAACCGATTTTTAACGCTTGCCAAGAGAGTCCACGCTAAATATATGGGGGAGCTTGGGGGAGCGGTGTCCCCGCGGTGTTCCCGCCGTGTCCCCGCTCGGACAGCTGATTACTGTAAACAAAAACCCTGGCCCAATCCATCATGGCGGGAGGCGGTCCTGGCACCGCTCTTAGATGGATCGAGGCAGCTGAAAAAAATTAGGAGGAGATGCTGAGTGAAAGCGAGTGGAAAAAGGATAGGGAGGCTAGGTAGGCAGGGGGCTGATAGGGGAGGTGGGGGATGAAAATAGACGATACGAGGGAAATGGATAATGACAGAGGGAGGATAACGGGAAAAGAGAGAATGCAAAGAATTAAAGGTAAAAGCGACAACATTAGAAGGAGATGTGTCAAGCCACATACTTAACAACATCATGTTGGTGTGGGACGGGTCGGCTAAATGTTGCAGGAGAAACGTTCATGGCTGTGTGAGGGGGAACTTTGAACAAGAACTTGAAGGAATGGTTGAACTATCAAGCTACGAGGAGAAGCACCAGATGCAGTTCAGAGTTGACAACAGTAAATCAGAATTAAGTTAACAATCCAATACGAAGGAAATATTGGTAAATCCATTTGCGATTAGAAACAGAAATTACTACTAAACAAATACTGTAAACAAAGCACCAGTGTATTACTGTACACTACAACTTAGCCAATGGAGCAAACGGCAAAGGGAGCCGGTCGGCCGAGCGGACAGCACACTGGACTTGTGATCCTGTGGTCCCGGGTTCGATCCTTGGCGCCGGCGAGAAACAATGGGCAGAGTTTCTTTAACCCTATGCCCGTGTTACCTAGCAGTAAAATAGGTACCTGGGTGTTAGTCAGCTGTCACGGGCTGCTTCTGGGGGTGGAAGCCTGTTCGAGGACCGGGCCGCGGGGACACTAAAGCCCCAAAATCATCTCAAAATAACCTCAAAATAATAGAAATAAATGGAATACTTGGATCCACATTTAAAAAAGTTTGAAGAAAAGGATTATTGTTGCTATCATACAGCTTTACCATGAGTGTACTCACCTAGTTGTGGTTGCGGGGGTTGAGTTCTGGCTCTTGGGTCCCGCCTAATGTAGGGCCTCACACTGGACATGGTGGTTCTGGCTCACCGCAGAATAATTATGCAATATCGCAACCCATCCTCCTGTTGAGACAGAACCTATTGTGACGATCGTCAATAGTCACAAATTCGTACGTATTTAGCTTTTAGATAGTAGTATAGTGACTATTAAGGAATTCTTTACAAAAATGAGGCTAAAAAACAGACTTAAATATTCCTAGACCTAGTATAGCACGCATATGTACTATTAGGCCTTTGTATAGCACACACATATGTACTATATTAGGCCTTTGTATAGCACACACATATGTACTATATTAGGCCTCAGATATCATGTATTAGGCCTGGGGAAGGTTAGGTTACGTTAGTTTGTCTAAGCAACTCAAGTAAATAATAGCTTTCCGGTTTGTCCAAATCAATAGTGCCGATTTCTACTTTCTAATTTCGTTGTACGTCGGTATATACACTATGGTCCTCATCGTTACCATAAGTACTACCATAACAGAAGGATGGTTACCTTGAGGTGCTTCCGGGGCTTAGTGTCCCCGCGGCCCGGTCGTCGACCAGGCCTCCTGGTTGCTGGACTGATCAACCAGGCTGTTAGACGCGGCTGCTCGCAGCCTGACGTATGAGTCACAGCCTGGTTGATCAGGTTGATCAGGAAGCACCTTGAGGGGCTTCTGGGCTCAATATTTTAAGAACATGCAACAAAGAGTTGTTCTTCAACCTCATGAATAATTCTTATTAATTCAAATTAAAATGCTTGATTGAAATATGTTTATACATTTATAGTAGAGTTAGTTTACACAAATTTTACACTAAATGATTTACCTACATGTAATAATAATCACATATGTATTATATGTAATTTAGAATTCGAGGCTACATTTATCAGTCATTTTAAAATTATTGCAATTGTCAAATTCAGAATCAGAAACTATGTTTGCAACAATTTGTATAAAACTTTGCACTAATGGCTGCACTAAACAGGTGTACTGCAGCTGTCTGAACCAAACTTTACATCTGTGTCATCAAGTGAGCAAGAGTCAGTCTAACAATTTGAAAGTTGATATACATTTAAAAAATTAAAGTGTAATTAGCCATTAGAGCGGCGAGACTGATATTAGCACACATTATATATTGTAATACGAGAAAATATGACTGAAATTGAAATAAGTTTAATGAGGTAAAATACACACAAAGGGATGAGGTAGCTCAAGCTATTCTCACCCCGTTCAGTACATCGTGTTAATACATACATAGACACACATCACAAGCAATAAACATATTACCAAACATTCTGAGAGATAAACATATACATTTCCTAAATATGACTGAGGTGTCTTGAAACACGTAAGATAAAGAGGAAATATGACTGAAGTGTTCACAAACACCTAAGATGCAGTAAGATGTGACTGGTATGTCTTGAAACACGTACGATACAAAGGATATATGATTGAAGTTTCTACAAATTGACGAGATCCATATATTACGGTACACAAAAGGAACATACACAAGTGACTGACACTATCAGAACAAGGAAAGAGTCTCAACTACACATTCAGATTGGGCAAATTTACGTTTTAAAAACGTAGTTCCTCCCCGCCCCTCTTCCCCATGTCTTCAGTAATCTCAACTCTGCCCCTCCCCCCCCCCTCCACCCCACCCTTTTCCATTTTCCACAAATCTATACATCCTCCCCTACTTAAGCCTTCTTAACCCCACTCGTTAAGTCTCACCTTTTACTTCCCCTTTTCCTCTTGTGCCTCTTCTCTTTTCCCTATAATGTGTCTAATGCCACAAGAGCCATCCCTTCCCTTCCCTCTTCTGTCCTCGGTGCCTTCCTAGTCCTCTAGCTCCTTCACTGTCGTGGTCACAGTGCCGTGAGAGTGTCCTGCCATGCCCCTGTGCCCTTATCACCAAGTACCCAAGTGCCACAAGACCATACTCCTCCCCCCCCCCCCTGGGGCCGGTGACCACACGTACCCACAGGCAGACCACCACTTCCGGGTGTCTGGGTACCTGGTGGGGCACTTACTGTGTGTGTGTGTGTGTGTGTGTGTGTGTGTGTGTGTGTGTGTGTGTGTGTGTGTGTGTATGTGTGTGTGTGTGTGTGTGTGTGTGCTTACCTAGTGGTGCTTGCGGGGGTTGAGCTCTGGCTCTTTGGTCCCGCCTCTCAACTGTCAATCAACTTGTGTACAGATTCCTGAGCCTATCGGGCTCTATCATATCTACACTTGAAACTGTGTATGGAGTCAGCCTCCACCACATCACTTCCTAATGCATGCCATTTGTCAACTACTGACATTAAAAAAGTTCTTTCTAATATCTCTGTGACTCATTTGGGCACTCAGTTTCCACCAGTGTCTCCTAGTGCGTGTGCCCCTTGTGTTAAATAGCCTGTCTTTATCTAACCTATCAATTTCTCTGAGAATCTTGTATGTGGTGATCATGTCCCCCTAACTATTCTGTCTTCCAGCGACGTGAGGTTTAATTCTCGTAGTCTCTCCTCGTAGCTCATTCCTCTCAGTTCGGGTACTAGTCTGGTGGCAAATCTTTGATCCTTTTCCAGTTTAGTCTTATGCTTGACTAGATATGGACTCCATGCTGGGGCTGCATACTCCAGGATTGGTCTGACATATGTGGTATACAAAGTTCTGAATGATTCCTTAGACAAGTTTCTAAAGGCCGTTCTTATGATGGTCAACCTGGCATATGCCGCTGATGTTATCCTCTTGATATGGGCTTCAGGGGGACAGGTCTGGCGTGATATCAATCCCCAAGTCTTTCTCCCTCTCTGACTCGAAGAATTTCATCTCCCAAATGATATCTTGTATCTGGGCTCCTGCTCCATATACCTATCTTCATTACATTACATTTGCTTAGGTTAAACCCTAACAACCATTTGTTCGACCATTCCTTCAGTTTGTCCTGGTCTTCCTGAAGCCTCAAGCAGTCCTTCTATGTTTTAATCCTTCTCATAATTTTGGCATCGTTAGCAAACATTGAGAGGAATGAGTCTATACCCTCTGGGAGATCATTTACGTATGTCAGAAACACGATAGTTCCGAATACAGAGCCCTGTGGGACTCCACTGGTGACTTCACGCCAATCTGAGGTCTCACCCCTCACTGTAACTCTCTGCTTCCTATTGTTTAGATATTCCCTTATCCACTGGAGCACTTTACCAGTTACTCCTGCCTGTCTCTTCATCTTATATACTAGTTTCTTATGGAGTACTGTGTCAGGGGCTTTCCGACAGTCCAAGAAAATGCAGTCCACTCAACCTTCTCTTTCTTGATTAAACTTTGTCACCTGGTAGTAGAATTTTATCAAGCCGCTAAGGCAATACACGTATTTACCCTCCCTGAACCCATGTTGGGGATGTGTCACGAAGTACCTGCTCTCCAGATGTGTTACTAGGTTTTTTCCCACGATCTTCTTCATCACCTTGCATGGTATACAAGTCAAGGACACTGGCCTGTAGTTCAGTGCCTCTTGCCTGTCACTCTTTTTGTATATTGGGACCACATTCGCCGTCTTCCATATTTCTGGTAGGTCTCCCGTCTCCAGCGACCTACTATACACTATGGAGAGTGGCAAGAAAAGTGCCTCTGCACACCCAGTGTCATCTCAAGATAACCACACGAAATCATCTCAAGATAACCTCAAGATAACCCTTTCATTACCCATGGTGATATTCCTTCTGAACCAACAGCCTTTCTCACATCCAGATCCAACAGGTGTCTCTTGACCTCATCTTTTGTAATTTCGAACCCTTCCAAGGCCGCCTGGTTTACTGCCACCTCTCCTAGCGCAGTTACCTCACCTCGTTCTGTTGTGAAGACCTCCTGGAACCTCTTGTTGAGTTCTTCACACACCTCTTTGTTTTCTTTGTATACCTGTCCTTACCTGTTCTAAGTTCCTGTTATTATATTGTAACTGCTACCTTTACCTCTAATCTATTCTCTTTATTTACAACTCTTACATCTATTGTGCTAAATAAGTTCGCTTCTGGCTTACCTGTGACTATATTCCGCGCCTCAAGTTCCCAGACTTACACTTAAAATTTCCTCATTATCTACCAAAGCGACCTGTCTGAGAATCTTTTATGTCGTAATCATAACTCCTCGATTCCGTCTTTCTTTTTTTCATGTGTATCAACGTTGGGCTCCCTCGGCCTTTCTTCATTGGTTAATTCCATAAGGGCTTGCAGCGCAGGCTTCAGCTCTTGGGCCCCGCTCTCGGTTATCGATCGCATATTGAAATGGTTCTCGACCGTCTTCCTTGTTTATCATCTTGAGGTTATCTTGTGATGATTTCGGGGCTTAGCGTCCCCGCGGCCCGGTCGTCGACCAGGGGGCCAGATTCACGAAAGCACTTACGCAAGCACTTACGAACGTGTACATCTTTCCTCAATCTTTGACGGCTTTGGTTATATTTATTAAACAGTTTACAAGCATGAAAACTTGCCAATCAACTGTTGTTATTTCTATAAACAGCCTCCTGGTGCTTCGGAGCTCATTAACTGTTTAATAATTGGAAACAAAACCGCCAAAGATTGAGAAAAGATGTACAGGTTCGTAAGTGCTAACGTAACTGCTTTCGTGAATCTGGCCCATGGCCTCTTGGTTGCTGGACTGGTCAACCAGGCTGTTGGACGGGGTAACACACACACTTCAAATATTATGGACCACCAAAGGTCCACAGTTCCTCAGCCACTAGTACCTCAGCTACAGTAACCGGCTGAGGAAGTACCTCGAACCTAGACCCGTCACTGGCTGATGTAACTATAGTTCTGCCCCATTGTATCTGTTCAACTGTAATATTAATAATTCCTTTAAATAAAAGAAAAAGGTAAATCACTACAGCAAGTACAGAGGACTTATGAAAAACAAACGAGAACAATAACAACAAGTAAATACTGGTGAGGTTTGAAGTGTTGCAAGTTGAAGCAAACACAACAAATAATTGTAGATCTCCTCATTGACTTCTACTTTTTCCTACCCTTTTCTTCTCCTCTCTTCCTCCCTTTCCTCCCCCTCCCTTTTTACCCCTCCCTTTCCTCCCCCTCCCTCTCCTCCCCCTCCCTTTCCTCCCTCTCCCTTTCCTCCCCCTCCCTTTCCTCCCCCTCCCTTTCCTCCCCTTCCCTTTCCTCCCCCTCCCTTTCCTCCCCCTCCCTTTCCTCCCCCTCCCTTTCCTCCCCCTCCCTTTCCTCCCCCTCCCTTTCCTCCCCCTCCCTTTCCTCCCCCTCCCTTTCCTCCCCCTCCCTTTCCACCCCCTCCCTTTCTTCCCCCTCCCTTTTCACCCCTCCCTTTTCCCCCTCTACCCTCTCCTCCCTCACTCACCCTCTCCCTCTTAGTTTAAATGTCGTGTCTCTCAGCCGTTTTATTGGGCGTTAACCCAACCACTTCACGGATGTGGTGGTGAGGGGTAGGCCTAATGTAGGCCTATGGGGGGGGGAGTGTTGAAGGGGGGGAGGGGAGGATCCGCGACTGTCTCAGAGCCGCCTCTACCGGAACCTCTATTCCTCAGCATTACCTACAATATGTATAACAAAGATCCTGTGGAAGATTTAAGAAAATGCCAGAACCTTTATTTTTCAGTGATGATTGGTTTTGTATGTATTAGAGATTATTCATTTGTATATATTATTTCTGAGTTTAGTGACTCGTTCCGATAGTTCCTGCTGGGCGTGCCTGGTGCCTGCTGGGCGTGCCTGGTGCCTGCTGGGCGTGCCTGGTGCCTGCTGGGCGTGCCTGGTGCCTGCTGGGCGTGCCTGGTGCCTGCTGGGCGTGTCTGGTGCCTGCTGGGCGTGCCTGGTGCCTGCTGGGCGTGCCTGCTGCCTGCTGGGCGTGCCTGCTGCCTGCTGGGCGTGCCTGCTGCCTGCTGGGCGTGCCTGCTGCCTGCTGGCACGGCTAATTATTGCTCCTGATGGTTGGGTAATTAACCGTAGGCTGCCTGACTAGTCTTTTCTGATTGGTCAGACGGTTCACAACCTTAAAGTCCCGGGTTCGAGACTTTTGGGGGCGTTTTGTTCACCTTATACCTCTGTTCACCTAGCTGTATATACAGCTACCCCGGAAGTTAGGCAATAATTGTAGAACAACATCCTGGAGAAGGTTAGTGGGAGGGCCTCAGGGGACCTCGACAAGGACTTCCCTGACAGTGGAAAGCAAACTAAAATCCATCAAGTTACCCAAAGTCTATAGTCTCTAGGGAGGAAGCAGAGGGGTGAGGGGGCGCTTCCTGGTGCTCCCAGACCTCCACTACCTCGACCGTACAGCTGCTACCTCACATAGATACAATACATTTATTATTGTGGTTCAGTTTCTGTGCCCATTGTGTGTGTGTGTGTGTGTGTGTGTGTGTGTAGCCTTTTTCACTAACGCTCACAGGATGGGTATGGGGCCCACTTCCGCTCACAGGATGGGTATGTGGGTCCACCTCCGCTCACAGGATGGGTATGGGGCCCACTTCCGCTCACAGGATGGGTATGTGGGTCCACCTCCGCTCACAGGATGGGTATGTGGGTCCACCTCCGCTCACAGGATAGGTATGGGGTCCACCTCCGCTCACAGGATAAATATAGAATGCATAATAAACAAAATACATGCCTAAAGTTCAAACATCTTCACCACACAATACCTGGTTCCTGGATAAGGAGCTCTGACGGTGATCAAACATAAGAACCTTCACAGAACCTGCTGTAGATCTTATCCCCTAAGAAAAACCCCAGACAACTGAGGTGAAGCGCAAGAATTTCATCACTTCCTTGGCCCGTCCAGGCGTAAGACGTGCAGACTGCGTGTATACGTCTTTTTAAGTATTCTATATATACTCTGTCTTGGCTTAATATAAGTATTAATCTATCACGTGATACAGGGCCTTCTCGCCGCCCTCTTGGCTTGGGTTAGACAAGACGCCGCCTCTCGGAATATCTTGACATTTTGTGCAATCTTTTTTCATTCTTTTTTCTTCTTGGTTTTGATATGTCAAGTTGAGAGCAGCTCTTGACACCCGCTAATGGATAGACCGTCTTGCTTAGTCAAGGAGAGTTCGTGTGTGTGTGTGTGTGTGTGTGTGTGTGTGTGTGTGTGTGTGTGTGTGTGTGTGTGTGTGTGTGTGTGTGTGTGTGTGTGTGTGTGTTTCGAGCAAGTCTCTGGCAATGTACTGAGTGTAAGGTTTTATAAACTACAATCACCAGTGATATCAAGAGTTTATTAACAATTTCACAAAGACTTTTTGATTATTTTCTGGCATATATTTGACCTCGCGCCGCCATGGATAGATTAGAGACTTCTGCAGCACCTCCTTCACCTGCAGTGTTGCAGCGTCCTCCTTCACCTGCAGTGTTGCAGCGTCTTCCTTCACCTGCAGTGTTGCAGCGTCTTCCTTCACCTGCAGTGTTGCAGCGTCCTCCTTCACCTGCAGTGTTGCAGCGTCTTCCTTCACCTGCAGTGTTGCAGCGTCTTCCTTCACCTGCAGTGTTGCAGCGTCCTCCTTCACCTGCAGTGTTGCAGCGTCCTGACTCACCTCCGTGTTACTGACTCACCTTTGGATTAATATATGTTATAAACTCATCACAGTGTTACCATGTGTCACTGATTCACTGCTCCCTTGCAGGGCTCGGGAGCGCCGGACTACTACCAGGGTCGAGGCGGTGGGAACTACACCCAGACTGGCTCCACCTACACTCCGCTTGGGGGTAAGTGTATTATCCTCCTGCTGTGGATGAGTATTATCCTGCTGTGGATGTGTATTATCCTGCTGTGGATGTGTATTATCCTGCTGTGGATGTGTATTATCCTGCTGTGGATGTGTATTATCCTGCTGTGGATGTGTATTATCATGCTGTGGATGTGTATTATCCTGCTGTGGATGTGTATTATCCTGCTGTGGATGTGTATTATCATGCTGTGGATGTGTATTATCCTGCTGTGGATGTGTATTATCCTGCTGTGGATGTGTATTATCCTGCTGTGGATGTGTATTATCATGCTGTGGATGTGTATTATCCTGCTGTGGATGTGTATTATCCTGCTGTGGATGTGTATTATCCTGCTGTGGATGTGTATTATCCTGCTGTGGATGTGTATTATTCTGCTGTGGATGTGTATTATCCTGCTGTGGATGTGTATTATCCTGCTGTGGATGTGTATTATCCTGCTGTGGATGTGTATTATCCTGCTGTGGATGTGTATTATCCTGCTGTGGATGTGTATTATCCTGCTGTGGATGTGTATTATCCTGCTGTGGATGTGTATTATCCTGCTGTGGATGTGTATTATCCTGCTGTGGATGTGTATTATCCTGCTGTGGTTGTGTATTTAGCTTCACGTGACTGAAATATCCATGTGTATGTACGTGTGCCGCATCCTAATTGTCTCTTTATTGAGTATAGCTTCTTTATGACTATTAATCCTGTGGCTGTTGTGGGGATCTTGTCCCCCTCTGCTCTCCTCATTCTTAGCCCTCTGTATTCTGGTGTGTGTGTGTGTGTGTGTGTGTGTGTGTGTGTGTGTGTGTGTGTGTGTGTGTGTGTGTGTGGGGCTCACATTCCGTGCTATAAGCCGCGTGACAGTAATAAGGAGAACGGGGAGTCTGCCCATCTGAGCTTGTCTGAGAGGATGTTAATGAGGCCTCACTTTGCCGACGACCTGCCTGATTACCTCCTGGTGGCGGCTACCTGACGGCGCCAGGTGCCACACACCCCCACCCCCCTCCCGGTGGGCCCTTCCTACCTGCCCTCCCTTCCCCGCCCCTTCACCTGTTCCACCTTTCCCTTCCACCCCTTCCCTCCAGTTTTGGAAGCTACCTCCATTCATAACTTTAAGACCTCCTCCTCCTCCTTCTACTGTAGCTCAGTAGATGTAGCAGTAGACTCGGCACTATCTACTTTATGCAACCTGTCACTCAGGGCAGATAAGGGTGAGGGGTTTCCACACAAGGGGGAGCCGCTGGCACTTGTTGGCCCTCCTGCTGGTGGCACAGTGCCGTCTCCGGTGTCACTCTCCCGGTGTTTCTTCCCACTAACTCGACTCCTTTATTGTCTTTGCTCTCGCTAAATGAGAAGTGAGGAGTGTAGCCGCGGGACTACCAGTGGGACGGGAAAGTGTAGCCCCCGGACTACCAGTGGGAAGGGAAAGAATAGCCCAGGACTACCAGTGGGAAGGGAAAGTGTAGCCCCCGGACTACCAGTGGGAAGGGAAAGTGTAGCCCCCGGACTACCAGTGGGAAGGGAAAGAATAGCCCAGGACTACCAGTGGGAAGGGAAAGTGTAGCCCCCGGACTACCAGTGGGAAGGGAAAGTGTAGCCCCCGGACTACCAGTGGGAAGGGAAAGTGTAGCCCCCGGACTACCAGTGGGAAGGAAAAGTGTAGCCCCGGGACTACCAGTGGGAAGGGAAAGTGTAGCCCCGGGACTACCAGTGGGAAGGGAAAGTGTAGCCCTCGGGACTACCAGAGGGAAGGGAAAGTGTAGCCCTCGGGACTACCAGTGGGAAGGGAAAGTGTAGCCCTCGGGACTACCAGTGGGAAGGGAAAGTGTAGCCCGCGGGACTACCAGTGGGAAGGGAAAGTATAGCCCCGGGACTACCAGTGGGAAGGGAAAGTATAGCCCCGGGACTACCAGTGGGAAGGGAAAGTATAGCCCCGGGACTACCAGTGGGAAGGGAAAGTATAGCCCCGGACTACCAGTGGGAAGGGAAAGTATAGCCCAGGACTACCAGTGGGAATGAAAAGTATAGCCCCGGGACTACCAGTGGGAAGGGAAAGTGTAGCCCTCGGGACTACCAGAGGGAAGGGAAAGTGTAGCCCCCGGACTACCAGTGGGAAGGGAAAGTATAGCCCCGGGACTACCAGTGGGAAGGGAAAGTGTAGCCCTCGGGACTACCAGAGGGAAGGGAAAGTATAGCCCCGGACTACCAGTGGGAAGGGAAAGTATAGCCCAGGACTACCAGTGGGAATGAAAAGTGTAGCCCCGGGACTATCAGTGGGAAGGGAAAATGTAGCCCCCGGACTACCAGTGGGAAGGGAAAGTGTAGCCCCGGGACTATCAGTGGGAAGGGAATGTGTAGCCCCGGGACTACCAGTGGGAAGGGAAAGTGTAGCCCCCGGACTACCAGTGGGAAGGGAAAGTATAGCCCCGGGACTACCAGTGGGAAGGGAAAGTATAGCCCCGGGACTACCAGTGGGAAGGGAAAGTATAGCCCCGGGAATACCAGTGGGAAGGGAAAGTATAGCCCCGGGAATACCAGTGGGAAGGGAAAGTGTAGCCCCGGGAATACCAGTGGGAAGGGAAAGTATAGCCCCGGGACTACCAGTGGGAAGGGAAAGTATAGCCCCGGGACTACCAGTGGGAAGGGAAAGTGTAGCCCCGGGAATACCAGTGGGAAGGGAAAGTGTAGCCCCGGGACTACCACTTTCCTCACTTCGGTAGTCAGCCTTGCCTCGTTTAAGGCTGGATATCGTCCCCCTCTGGACGTTTTCCCTCACTGCCTCAACCGTTTTTTTATACTATTTCTGTGGCAGGTTTCTGGAGTTAAAGATGTAGGCATGACGTGGTCTACGGTCTCTGTTACGGGGTTCTGTTTCGTGTAGTGGGTTTCTATGTTTCACGTGGTGTTTTTTGATGTTTTGTGCGGAGGGTTTCTACGTTTTATGTGGTGGGATTTTGTGGTTTCAGTCCTGACGTTGAACTTGATCTGTGATGAGTTCGTGTTCTTTTGTGATGAGGGATTGTCACGTTTTCTGCCCGGATGAGCGGAGGTGAGGGCTCTGATGGGGGTAAGGGCTCTCTGATGGGGTGAGGGCTCTCTGATAGGGGTGAGGGCTCTCTGGTGGGGGTGAGGGCTCTCTGATGGGGGTGAGGGCTCTCTGATGGGGGGTGAGGGCTCTCTGTGAGAGGTAAGGGCTCTCTGTGAGAGGTGAGGGCTCTCTGATGGGGGTGAGGGCTCTCTGTGAGAGGTGAGGGCTCTCTGATGGGGGTGAGGGCTCTCTGTGAGAGGTGAGGGCTCTCTGATGGGGTGAGGGCTCTCTGTGAGAGGTGAGGGCTCTCTGTAAGAGATGAGGGCTCTCTGAGGACGGTGTGGAGTTCCTGCAGGAAAGAAAGGGTATATATGTGGGAGGGTGGAAAATCCGAATGGAAAGGGAGAGGTCTCTGTAGGATCTGGGGGGGTCTCTGGGAGGGAGGGAAGGGTAGTGAGGGGGGGGGGCATCTGGGAGAGGAGATGGGGTATCTATTAGGAGGAGCTGAGAGTGTCTGTGAAGGTGGAAAGTGATATTTCTTATTCCTTCTCGAGAGCATAAGTGATGGGAGAGAGGCATGAGCTTACAGCTATGGCAGCTTGGGTTCCCATGTCCCCCTCTCGCCTCTCCTTTCCCCTCTCTTTCCCATGTCTTTCCACCCTCCCTATCCTGTCTCTCAATCTTCACTTCTCACCCTCTCTCTCTCTACACTGTCTGTCCTCCCCTCGTCTCTCTCTCTCTCTCTCTCTCTCTCTCTCTCTCTCTCTCTCTCTCTCTCTCTCTCTCTCTCTCTCTCTCTCTCTCTCTCTCTCTCTCTCTCTCTCTCTCTCTCTCAGTTTCCGTTTCATGTATTTCCCTGTCTCCTCTGATTTGGTCTATTCCATCTTATTGAATTCTATATTATTATCTATTTGGATATATATTATCGACGTATGTATCTATGTTCAGAGGAGCCTCCGAGGGGGGTCCAAGAGAGACGTCTCCGACCTGTCTGTGGGTGGTGGGAGAGGGTAGTGTGGGAGGGGCGTGGGGCACCTGGGTGGGGGGTAGTGTGGGAGGGCGGATGGGAAAGCTTGAGGAGGGGGGTATGTGTGTGAATGGGAAGGGTGTGGGGGAGAGACAGTGTGATGGGTGGAGCTGGGAGTGTTGTGGCCTGGTGTAGGCCTCCTGGGACCCCATCAGTCTGGCTGTCTGGGTTCACTACTGTGCTAGAGTACTCTAGTACTCTAGTACTTCACTACCAGTACTAGAGTCCTGCCCCGGCCTGCTACACGGATTCCTAATCAGGGTTCCGTAAGCCTGTGTCATTGTATCGTCGAGCCTGTGTCATTGTATCATCTTCAAAGAAACTAGATTTATTCCTCCAAGGAGTGCCGGACCAACCGGGCTGTGGCAGGTATGTGGGCTTGCGGGCCGCTCCAAGCAACAGCCTGGTGGACCAAACTCTCACAAGTCAAGCCTGGCCTTGGGCCGGGCTTGGGGAGTAGAAGAACTCCCAGAACCCCATCAACCAGGTATCAACCACAGGAACAGATTGATGTCTACTGAAACAGAACTTGGCGTGTGCCTCTCCAAGATGCGACCGCGAATTAAATTCAAGTTTCAAGTCTCAATCTCAAGTTTCACATTAACTTTCGAGGCAATTTGAATCAATGTTATTGTCTTGAAACTTGAGGAAATACGCAATGAAATCACAGTTGCGTGATCTGTCTATGAAGATGATGTTGGAGCAAGACGGGATTCGAACCCCCGTCCTGCGTTACCCCAGACCCCACACCTTGACCCCATGGTCCACTATATGCTAAAAGTTATACAGCCTGGCATCCTCCCGGTCTATTGAAATATATTACTTTTAATTGTGAATATTCTATTAATATTATAGAATAATAAAATGTTTTTTTTTCGTAATAACTTTATTAAACCTAAACTATTATAAATAATTAAATTAATATTAAATTAATGATTATTAATTATTATTATTAATTATTAATACGCTAAAATACAAATTATTATAGATTAAAAGCCCACACTTGAAAATTTATGTTTTAAAATTTGTGAAATTTATATAATGAATTACACTTGTAATTCTTTATATAAATTTCACAAATACGATGGAAACAAACCCATTTTTCCGCATGGGCCGGAAATCGAACCTGGGACCTTAGGACTACGACTCCCGGACGCTGTCCTCTCAGCCGCTAGACCTAACGTACTCACCTAGTTGTACTTGCCTGGGATTGAGCTCTGGTTCTTTGGTCCCGCCTCTCAACTGTCAATCAACTAATGTACAGGTTCCTGAGCCTACTGGGCTCTATCATATCTATCTGTACTTGAGTGTGTGTGTGTGTGTGTGTGTGTGTGTGTGTGTGTGTGTGTGTTTGTGTGGGCGGCGCGCGTGTGGGCGTGAACAAAGGTCACGCGACCGCTCATCGCCCCACGACACTCGCCTCTGTCGCCTCTGTCGCCTTTGTCACGTCTCGTATGCCAACCACTACCCCCTGAAATAGTGATGATTTCCCTATCTACCTACGAGATAGGTACCTAGTGAGGTATCATGCTGCGAGATAGGTAACTAGTGAGGTATCATGCTGCGAGATAGGTACCTAGTGAGGTATCATGCTGCGAGATAGGTAACTAGTGAGGTATCATGCTGCGAGATAGGTACCTAGTGAAGTATCATGCTACGAGATAGGTAATTAGTGATGTATCATGCTGCGAGATAGGTACCTAGTGAAGTATCATGCTACGAGATAGGTACCTAGTGAGGTATCATGCTGCAAGATAGGTACCTAGTGAGGTATCATGCTGCAAGATAGGTACCTAGTGAGGTATCATGCTGCAAGATAGGTACCTAGTGAGGTATCATGCTGCGAGATAGGTACCTAGTGAGGTATCATGCTGCAAGATAGGTACCTAGTGAGGTATCATGCTGCAAGATAGGTACCTAGTGAGGTATCATGCTGCAAGATAGGTACCTAGTTAGGTATCATGCTACGAGATAGGTACCTAGTGAGGTATCATGCTACGAGATAGGTACCTAGTGAGGTATCATGCTGCAAGATAGATACATAGTGATGTATCATGCTGCGAGATAGGTACCTAGTGATGTATCATGCTACATGATAGGTACCTAGTGAGGTATCATGCTACGATACTTGGTATAAATACCAGTAGGTATAGGTACTATCTCTTCCAGAAAATAAAGTACCTATAAAGGTTGTTCAACCTCCCAAAAACTCTACGTTTTGTACTTTTATTATTATAGTTTATAATTGTACAAAAATTAAGCCTAAGAGTTTCTAGAATTAGGCCTAGGTTAGGTCTAGGTTTCGTTACCTTGAGATAGTTTCGGGGCTTAGCGCCCCCGCGGCCCGGTCCTCGACCAGGCCGCGGCCTACCACTGTTGGTACTTTTCAGTAAATAGTTCCAATAATGACTATCATTTCAGGAGGAACTTATTTCAGGATTTCTCTCTCTCTCTCTCTCTCTCTCTCTCTCTCTCTCTCTCTCTCTCTCTCTCTCTCTCTCTCTCTCTCTCTCTCTCTCTCTCTCTCTCTCTCTCTCTCTCTCTGGAGTGTTACATTGCTCACCACTTATGTAAGCTAGAGTAAACTTTTTGAAAGGTCAACAGACGCATCTGTCGCACTTATGCTGCGTTCCTCATGCCTGCCCTCATTCCTCATCCTCACTCATGCCCCTCACTCATGCTCCTCACTCATGCCCCCTCATAGCCCTGCCTCCGCGTTGTCATTATTTAAGTCTGTGGCCCCAACAACAATTAGGAAGCGATGACAGTAATTTGATCTTGGGTGTTTCTTAGTCACTCCCGCCACTCCTTCCCCGTCACTCCTCCCCTGTCACGCCTCCCCTGTCACACCTCCCCTGTCACGCCTCCCCTGTCACGCCTCCCCTGTCACTCCGTCCGTTGTCCTGGTACTCAAGATGCGGTAGGACATTTCTAGATCTAAACGCCTGTGTGGTCTTCGTGAAAATGATCGCGAGACGAACTATGCTGACGCTGTATCGAGGCTCTATCTATATTTAACAAATTGTCTCTCATAGTTTCAAAACTTACTTCTTCCTTTAAGCTAAGAACTTTAAGTCATTATTTTAGACCGAAAGCTTTATTGAATGACGCAAGCTTGGTAGAACTGTTTTTTTTTTTTTTAGAATTTAGTTCTTCTTGCTGGATTAATCCTGCAGCTGCTACGAGGTTGTGCTTTTCACATAAATTTGTTCCTATATGATTGATAAATGTTTTTTTGTGGGACGAAACACCTCATCCACAGCACCTGTGGTGTCGCCATTACTGGGACCTGGGAAACAGAGAAGATATCAGGGCTGAATATGTAAACGAAGAGCTCTGTTGGCCATCAATCGTCGACTCTCCTGTGAGCTGGTTTTCGTGGCGTCGTCGGACGTCGTGGACGTCGTCCTACGTCGTCGTCGGACGTCGTGGACGTCGTCCTTCGTCGTATAATCATAACTGAGTCAAATTCTCTTCCTGTGAGACTGAGAAGTTGTTGTAGGTCTCCGCCACAGCTTTCCTGAGGGTCATCTTGTCATCCCTTGCCGAGTGATCTGCACCTTCCCTGCCCCCCCTCGCCCCCTGGCTCCCTGGCACCACAGTGCCTCTCCTCGTGGGGTGGGGGGAGTTCTTCTGTCTCGCCTCGTAGGGGAGGGGGTTCTTCTGTCTCGCCTCGTGGGGTGGGGGGAGTTCTTCTGTCTCGCCTCGTAGGGGAGGGGGTTCTTCTGTCTCGCCTCGTAGGGGAGGGGGTTCTTCTGTCTCGCCTTGTTGGGGTCATGTCTCGTCTAACCGGTTCGATAATTTGACGAAAATGAGGGCATACTTGGGTTCAAATTGCTCGGTTTAAGTAAGAAAAGGTAATCATTTACGCCTAGTCATATGAGGTACATCTGGTTCTTGGGAGAGGGAGGTGTAGAGAAGCCAGGTGTAGGATAGAGCATATGTGTTGGGGCGTCGAGATCAAGTCCCTCGTCGGATACATTAAGTCCACTTGGTACTCAGAATCTGACTCTGTCTTGGACGTCATCAGGTAGCTCTAAATAAGACCGTGGGACAGAAGCTACAAATTAATGATGAAAACTCTATGGTCGACCTCATCTGTGAATCACGACGATGCTAGAGACACCCCACAGAGTCCTGGTGATGCACGACTCTACACGGATATGTAAATCTACTCGCAGATTTACTTCCCAACATCTTTCACATGTCAAGTGAAGGACAGATTATATCATCAGTCCAAACACCTTATGTATGAATCGGTGAATCATATGTGAGATTCTTATCTCGCTTTATAATAGTAGCCCTGTGTGTGTGTGTGTGTGTGTCCGTGCGTGCGTGTGCGTGTGCGTGTGTGTGTGTGCGTGTTGTCACTGGGGCGTGGCTGTCATTTACAGTAAGTTTTTGTTCATTGGCCACAGTAACTTACCAGCATCGTCGCCAAGATAAGATGGGTTTATGGGTATCATTAATGTGATTTACGGACACTTTTAAGACTCCAGAAGGTGTAATCACATGTACAAGTGCAAGGTGCTAGATTTAGGACCATGGTGGGAGTAAATGGTCCTCGGGGGAGCGGTCTGGACCTCTGGGAGGGGCACCGAGGACCACCAGCTTTCTCAAGTAGGTTTGCAGCATTAGATTCTATTCTACTTAGGTTAGGTTAGGTTAGGGATTTGAATGCTTATCCTTATGAGAATAAACATTTGAAAGTTGACGAAGGAATAGAATGGTGGACAAGTACATCGACGGTCAGGGATTGAACGCCGACTTGTGTGAAGTGAGGCCGCCGCTCTACCGTCCAGCTTAAGTGGTTGGGCCGTTTCAGGAGGAATAATTATTAACGTAGATGATGTCATAACATCGACGGGGCTGGAACAAAGAACCCATACCCATACAGAGAATGGAAGTGACGATGTTTCGGTCGTTCTGGACTCTCATGTGACGACGTTTCGGCCGTCCTGTGCCCTCATGTGACGACGTTTTGGCCGTCCTAGACCCCTCATGTGACGACGTTTCGGCCGTCCTAGACCCCTCACGTGACGACGTTTCGACCGTCCTCATGGACCCTCATGCGGATACTTGCTAAAAGACCTCGCGGCAAAACTGCAACAAGAATGTGTTCCAAGATCATTGCAACATCTGATAACGGGAAAATTCTTGCATGCTTCATCTTGCTATCTTAAACTGTGCACAGCCACGGCCCGCGGGTCTCCTGCAACACTGCTCGATGAGTTTGTTGACACCTTGCAAGGGGGCCACAGTCAACTTAAGACGGCTCCTTGTTACTTTTAATTATCTGTTGCATATATGTTGACACAAATCACAGTGAAGTTTGATTTTTGACTAATATTAGTTTATAATAATAATAATAAAAATAATTTATTATTTTTATTCATCTTCATTTTATTTCAAGTGCTCCACATTACAGCATAATTACAGCACATGAAATGTATGATAATACAGAAATACAGAAAGACCGACACGTATTTGTGCCTTTAGATAACAGGAAAGAAAATAGTTTAAATGAGTCATTCGTGAGCGTGGGGGTCCCCAGGGTGTGGGGTCCCCAGGGTGTGGGGTCCCCAGGGTGTGGGGTCCCCCAGGGTGTGGGGTCCCCCAGGGTGTGGGGTCCCCAGAGTGTGGGGTCCCCAGAGTGTGGGGTCCCCAGAGTGTGGGGTCCCCCAGGGTGTGGGGTCCCCAGGGTGTGGGGTCCCCAGGGTGTGGGGTCCCCAGGGTGTGGGGTCCCCAGGGTGTGGGGTCCCCAGGGTGTGGGGTCCCCAGGGTGTGGGGTCCCAGGGTGGGGTCGGAGAGCATATTGTCAGGGAGTGTTGTCTCTCTAAACACCCGCGACAAAGGGAGTGACGGGCAGCGACACTCCCGTCAACAAACGGTATAGTTTTCTCCCTGTCAACGTGAGAGTGCCGCCCTGGTCGCCTGTGTGGCTGCCGCTACTGCACGCTTGGCTACTGTGTGGGTGCTGTGGCCTCTTGTGGGGGTACTGTAGGCTCTTGTGGGCTCTTGTGGAGGTACTGTAGGCTCTTGTGAGCTCTTGTGGAGGTACTGTGGGCTCTTGTGGAGGTACTGTAGGCTCTTGTGGGCTAGTGTAGCCTCTTGTGGGCTACTGTGGGGGTATTGTAGCCTCTTGTGGGCTACTGTGGGGCACTGTAGGCTCTTGTGGGCTACTGTAGGTTTTTGTGGGCTACTGTAGGCTCTTGTGGGGCTACTGTGAGTTATTGTAGGATCTTGTGGGCTAATGTAGGCTCTTGTGGGATACTGTAGCCTCTTGTGGGATACTGTAGGCTCTTGTGGGGCTACTGTGAGCTATTGTAGGATCTTGTGGGCTACTGTAGGCTCTTGTGGGGCTACTGTGAGTTATTGTAGGATCTTGTGGGCTAATGTAGGCTCTTGTGGGGCTACTGTGAGTTATTGTAGGATCTTGTGGGCTAATGTAGGCTCTTGTGGGATACTGTAGCCTCTTGTGGGATACTGTAGGCTCTTGTGGGGCTACTGTGAGCTATTGTAGGATCTTGTGGGCTACTGTAGGCTCTTGTGAGGCTACTGTGAGTTATTGTAGGATCTTGTGGGCTAATGTAGGCTCTTGTGGGATACTGTAGCCTCTTGTGGGATACTGTAGGCTCTTGTGGGGCTACTGTGAGCTATTGTAGGATCTTGTGGGCTACTGTAGCCTCTTGTGGGCTACTGTGTGCTCTTTTGGGCTACTGTAGGCTCTTGTGGGCCACCTGGTCCAGAGACCACTAGGTCCATACGGTACTAGCGGAGGGGGAGTATGTATAATGACCCTTACTGCGGCTCTTAAGGGTCGCTAACAGCTTCAGCTGCTAGCTATAACTATCACTAACTGTAAGTGCAGATATTTGACAAGCTAATACGGTAGTTAATAGTCTCGTTCATCTTGCTAGCATGTTATTAGCCAGGATTATAGTAACTTTTAGAGTACCCTCGATCACTAGGACTGAGGATCGTACTATATATAGCCAATTAAGACAGTTATTTTTATTATTATTATTATTATTATTATTATTATTATTATTATTATTATTATTATTATTATTATTATTATTATTATTATTTTCTACCACAGACGTGGCCACACATTTACAATGCTAACCAGCATATATACATTTTCTTCTGTCCTCCATGGACAGGGTTAGAGAAGTGTTAAATATAAGACAGTCTGTTGTCATTTGGAACCATCTTGCTGTCAACTACTCACTCGTCTTAACTACTCTTACTGCATCAGTGCCTCCACAAACTACCACAAACCACCTGATTAAACGTTCAATTTTCTGCCACTCGGCAGCAGAATTAATGCTAATAACTACCCCTCATAACTGCCTCCTTTAACAACCAAGACTCAGTTTTAAGCAAATCTATCTATCGCTGCCTAACAGCCGATCGACACGTTTGTCACAGTATCTTAATTGTGTCAACTATCGTTATCCAGTTGCTTCCTTTCCCCCCACCCCCATCTCCCCCCTCACCACCCCGTTCTTCACTATTCCCCCCCCCCCGTCCTTCACTATCCCCCCCCCTATCCTTCACCATCCACCGACCCCCTCTCACTCCACCTCCCTCCGACATATGGGGGTAATTAGCACCCTCGTGCCACCTCCGCTCGTCAACCCGTCTTAATCACCCCATTAGGTCAACGCGCGCGCCAGTTTGAGTCCCATTTGGTGCTGGGGCTTTTCCTGTTCTTGACCTGTAACTGGTGGCACCCCTAACTAGCGTGACCCCTAACTAGCGTGACCCCTAACTAGCGTGACCCCATGACGACCTCTGATGACCCCTGACGACCTCTTTGTTGTTTTCTTCGAAAATCCAGCAACATTGTTCATTTCTCAGTTCTTCGTTCATTCGTCTGTTTTATGTAATGTATGGCAATTAGTGGTTCTGGTGTTGAACAGTTCTTATGAAACATAGAGAGGTGGAGGGTTAGGTAAGGGTGAGGGTTAGTGGGGGAGGTAAGGGAGGGGTGAGGGTTAGTGGGGAAGGTAAGGGAGGGGTGAGGGTTAGTGGGGGAGGTAAGGGAGGGGTGAGGGGTAATGTCAGTAAGGTAATAATGTGAGATGTGTCAGCCGACGACGTGTGTGTGTGTTGGCACCCCCGAGGCTTGTGGCACCAGACGCCCCGCTACCACCATCACCACCACCACCACCACCACCACCACCACCACCACCACCACCACCACCACCATCACCACCACCCCCACCACCACCACCACCACCACCACCACCACCACCATCACCACCACCACCACCACCACCACCACCACCACCACCACCTTCACCATCACCACCATCACCACCACCACCACCACCACCACCATCACCACCACCACCACCACCACCACCTTCACCATCACCACCATCACCACCACCACCATCACCACCACCACCACCACCACCATCACCACCACCACCACCACCACCACCACCACCACCACCATCACCACCACCACCACCACCACCACCACCACCACCATCACCACCACCACCACCACCACCACCACCACCACCACCACCACCATCACCACCACCACCACCACCACCACCACCACCACCACCATCACCACCACCACCACCACCACCACCACCATCACCACCACCACCACCACCACCACCACCACCACTACCACCACCACCACCACCACCACTGTTATACTCAAATTCTGTCAGTTGAAATGTAACCAATCACAGACGAGTAGGCCTCTGACGTCATGCCAGACAGAGGAGCATCAGCCATGCTCCCAGCAGCCTCAGTTATCCTCACAGACTCAGAGTAGAAGGACCTCGGCTAGGCAGATGTTTACCTTGCTATCTCAGTCAATAAATATATACAGAAGCGACTACTGAGTCTACATTCTACCCGAACAAGGCAAACGAATACTGGTAGCAGCAGTGGGATCCAGAAATTTTTTCTGGAAGCAAAAGTTCCAGTACCCAGCATCGCCTCGTGTTCCAGCCAAAACCGCCGCCACCGCCACCGCCATAAGCCGCCATCCTGCCACCCACGCATCAAATATTGTGCCAGACCGGGGTCCTGCCATCAACCACTACTCCAGGCTAACGTTTTAGAAGTAAGGGTCAATATTTTCCTGTGAGAACGCTCACTCATCAGTGAGGAGGAAGGAAGCTTCCCGCGCCAGCCATTTTTGAACCCCGCGCCACCACGTGGGAACCACCTATTACACCCACCACCACCACCACCGCCACCCAAGCTGACAGTATCAAGCTTCGTGAGGGTGCAAGCTACTGCAATCGTCGTCAGCCATCGTCGCAAGTATCAACTGGTTATTCCATCGTCGCAATATTGTCGTCGTCAGAATTTATCTTCGTGCCTCTAGCCTGAACAGTGTGGGGTCCCTGAGTCTCGCGCCACCGCCGCCAGGAGCGCTGCCGTCGCATCCAGTTTGTAAACACGCCTCACATGGGCCTCTTCAGATCTTCACGACGCTTCTCCTACTTTGGCTACTGGTGATCCTCATAAATTACAACCCTGAGATAAGTAATTGCTAGTTGAGAACAACGTGCCAAGTGTTAAAAAGTGACTTATGTAATAATTCCCATAATATCTTGTGAATTAACCATTCAGTGACTTGTTAAATATTGGAGCTGGTTCAGTACTGCACTCCCCACAGTTTTCCTGTGTGATTTCAACATTCCTGCTTCTTACAGTAATTTCATTGAATTTTAATTGTTCTCCTAGAGTGTTATTGGTAAATTCAAATTCCAGTGAATTAAGAAATCCTTGTTTTAGTAGCAGTTAAGGATTTGTGCAATATAATTTTTTTTAATTTCTCCAGACCTAACTTGAAATTTATCCTTTAAGCATTTTATTTTAAACTTTTACCATAGGAGTTATATACATTCCTGTGTCCAGTTTATGTGCTACATCCATATTTCTTGCATTGCCACTTGTTGTGTTGAATCTTTTTAATGAAATTTTGCAATTGCACTTCCAGTTTTTATATTCTCAATTGCTGTGCTTAGTCTGGTTTAATTAATTTACATACATCTAATTCCAGTCATTTTTTAATGAAAGATTGCTAAATTTAGTTTACAATTGCTTGTTCTTAATTATTTTCTTGCCTAGCCCAATTTAATAATTTTATTTCTGCCATTTTTACTTTAGCCAAGTTGATATTTTTTTGTGTTTATTTTTGTGTATACTATTTCTGATGCCAGGTGCACTTAATTATAATCTGCGTTCAAATATTACTTCCACGGCTGTGACAATGCCTACCACTGTTGAAACCCCTTCAGAATCAATGGGAACAGTTGCTCGTCCCAATGGCCAGAGATCAGCTCAGGAAATGGCTATTCCTCTTTTTGCTGGGGAATCGCGTTTATTAGAATCATGGTTTAGTAAGGTTGAAGCGAAAACAGTTGCACGTTTTTCTAAGCCTACTGATGCCGAATACTTAGCAATTGCACGGTCAGCCGTGGACACAACCAAAGGTGATGCACGTTTTGTTGTTGATGAGAAAGCCATTGTTAGCCTCCAGTCTTGGCCTGAATTTAAGGATTTCTTTCGCCGTCGCTTTGTTAATAAAGGAGACCTTGACCCATATAGGTTAGTCAAGAAAATTGCCAATGCCACCATGCAGCCTGGTGAATCGTTTAATGCGTTTACTAGCCGTCTCGATCAGTATCTGTATGCCTTAGTTTCTGCTATGAATAATTCAACTTGGTTAGATAAAGACAATAATCTGTCCCCTGAGGCTATGGCCAAAATGATAGCATTTGGTACTTTAATGCATTTTGCCCCCGAGCATACAAAACCAATCGTTGAGCAACAAAATTTTGGTGTTAAACATGAAATTGGTGAAGTGTTTGAGGCTATTAACAATGCCGCCGATAAACTAGCTCCCCGAAGTGCTCAACTGTTGCCACCCTCTGATGCTGTAAATGTAGTTACAAGTTCTCAGCATCCTCCCACAAATTCTCAAAACTCTTGGTCGCAGAAGCGTACCCATGCTCGTAGCCCCCAGTCAAATTCGCCGCCTCATAAAATGCCGAAACGCCATAGTCCACAACCATCCACTCCCTCATGTTGGCATTGTGGTAAGAGTAACCACCTTGCAAGGGACTGTTGGTCCGCCCCTAGATCATCACCTCCTAGACAATTCTCTCGGCCCCCTCATCAATCTAATCATTCTAGGCTTCCATATTGCACGTACCATAAACAAGTTGGTCACCACACTGCGGATTGTAGAGCTAGGCAAAGGACATCTCCACCTCGTAACTCCCATGGTCAGTCTTGGCGAGGCTCACAGCGTCCAAGACATTATCAGAACTCTCGTAATTACAACTCCCAGCCCAGCTATAATGCAACTTCAAATTATAATGCTCAGTCACAGAATGCTGGAGCTCAGAATGTTCACTCCATGTCGTCGGGAAACCCCCAAGGCCATCCGCTAACCAATTCAAGCTAGCCAATCCTAGTGCCCTCCCTGTGTATTCAGTAGCTACCCAAAATAGATTTGGACACTTGACAGAGGAGGACACTGACTCTAGACCAGTTGTAGATGTTGACGGATCCACAGTAAATTTGACACAAACAAGACGCAGATATCCCAGACAACATAAGTCAAAAATAGTAACTTGTCCAGTCTCAAGTGATGGTCCCCTTGTATCAGCCATTGTACATGGTAGAGTTTTAAAAGTTTTTCTTGACTCAGGTGCAAAAATTAATATTGTCAAGCCCTCAGCTCTTAGAGACATTGAAAGTAAGCACCCTACTATTTTAAAACAGTCACACATACCTTTTCTAAGTGGTATTTCAGGAAATAAAGTAAAAGTTCAGGGTGAAATTGACCTCCCACTCAAGTTCAATGATGTCACATTGTCTATAACATGTTTAGTTGTTGACATTATTCATTTTCCTGGAGACATTCTCTTAGGTCTGTACACCATGATTGATGAAAATATTGCATTGTTTCCCCATCGTTGGAACATAAGTATCAAAGACCATGTCATACCCTTGTGTAGCATGTACCGACAGGGCCACGAGTTCAACCTTCAATCAGATTACGTTAATTTTGTTGACACCCGCCTTGCAAGCGTAGGGTTGTCAGATCATTGTCGTGGTAGCATACCCGAGAAAACAGGCACTCGATTGAAGCATAGTAGTTGTGCAGTTGTTAAGGAGAATGAGTATCGGGACTTTCTGGAAGGGGACGCCCTAACGGATTCTCGTTGTCTCGCTCGCCTGGCAGCTTCCATCTCTGAAGTCAGTGGTTCCATGGCTACTGACACTGTGCTACACCCTCATTCTCTCACCAGAATAAGAGTTAAGGTTCAGAGAGTGCCTGAGTTGTCGGATGTGATTGCGGAAAGTGAAACATGTAAAGTGAATGGTACATTTGTTGAACCCTCCTGGCACACAGTGCAGGATGGTACCGTTACGTTATTTATCGCAAACACTAGTAATGCCGATATCCATCTCCAGTCGGGTACCCATGTTGTAGATTTTGCCCATTACTCGTTACCGGTGCGAGTTGTGGATGATGTCTCCATGGATCATACTGTTTGTACACTCACACCAGGAGAACAGGGATCTCAGCCAGAGGTGCAAGCGCAACACCTCAGTCCTACTGATTTTCCTGACTCTGTGGCTCAGCTTTTGAAAATTTTGAACAAGAATAGAGCTGTTGTTGCTCTACCAGGAGAAAAATTAGGTCTCACTCCTCTCATTACACATAAAATTCCCCTTGAACAAGGAACTACGCCTATTTATGTACCAGCTTACCGTCTTCCCCATTCTCAGAGAGCAGAAGCAGATAGACTTGTAGAAGAAATGTTACAGAGTGATGTAATTGAATCGAGTAATTCGCCATGGAACGCTCCATTGATTCTTGTACCAAAGCGAGATGGGACTTGGAGACCTGTAATCGATTATCGCAAGCTTAACAGAGTAACAATACCTGATCGTTTCCCACTTCCAGTTCTCAATGATTTGTTGCAAAGTATTGGTCGAAACAAAGTATTCTCAACGTTAGATTTGTTGCAGGGATTCTGGCAAATCCCCCTTGATGAGGAAAGTAAACAATTGACAGCCTTTAGTACTCCCAATGGTCATTTTCATTTCAAAAGAATGCCGTTTGGTTTGCGTAGTAGTCCAATAACCTTTTCACGGCTCATGACAAATCTATTTCGTAGATTGATAGGAAGTACGCTTCTAGTTTACCTTGATGATCTCATAATCATGTCGCAAGATGTTCAGACTCATTTCCAGAACCTTGAGAAAGTACTTGCAAAGCTCGCTGAAGCTAATTTAAAAATAAAGCTTGCAAAATGTTCATTTTTAAAGCAAAAGATTAATTTCCTAGGTCATACAGTTACACCTTCAGGTATTACATTGAATGAATCAAAAATTATTGCTGCCCGTGATTTTCCAACACCTCGTACCGCAGAAGCCGTAAGACAGTTCACAGGTCTTGTAGGATTTTATCGTTCATTTATTGCTGGATTCTCTATTATAGCCGCTCCGCTTTACAAGTTGCAAAGAAAAGATGAACCCTTTGTTTGGGGAGAGGCCCAGGATCAATCATTCAAAAAACTCAAAGCAGCCTTGATTTCGTCACCTGTCCTTAGGTACCCAGATTTTTCTAAACCTTTTACGTTGGTTACAGATGCTAGTGACATAGGTCTAGGTGCTGCATTACTTCAAGCAGAAGGTCACAGAGATCACGCAATAGCTTATGCTAGCCGCACATTATCCAAAGAAGAGAAAAATTATAGTGCAACAGAACGAGAAGCCTTGGCAGTTGTTTGGGCACTTAAACATTTCAAGGATACAATTTATAATTACCCAGTTCATGTTCTTACAGATCACCAACCATTAATTCCCTTGTTCAAAAATAAGAATCCAGTTGGAAAGTTTGCTAGATATTTGCTCACAATTCAAGAATTCAATCCCACATTTGGATATATTCCAGGAAAGCAAAATGTTGTAGCGGATGCGTTTTCTCGACACGTAGCTGCGATTCAGTTAAATTACCCAGCATTAGATGCTACAGTAGTAGAAACGGAACAAAGACAAGACCCCATATGGGCACCCGTCATTAAATTTTTGACTAAGCAAGACACTCGCCCGATTCATAAACCACCAGTACCATTGAAAGAACTAGTTATGTTGGACAATTTACTGTGTAGAGTAGTAAAGCTAGGGACAGCCTCGAGGAAATGTTGTCAGTTAGTTGTTCCAGCTGTCTTGGTACCAACTGTGTTAAAAATTATCCATGATGCTCCTGCAAGTGCACATCCAGGAAAGGATCGTACACTCCAACAAGGTCGATTGAAATATTTTTGGCCAAAAATGGCTAAGGAGATTGCTCATTATGTTGACAGATGTTTAACTTGTTTACAGCACAAGGGACATGTTTCAGGACCTAATCCAATTCAGGTGTACCCAGCAACTAAAGCTCCTTGGGAACGAATATCGATGGATTTATTGACAAATTTTGCGGAAACAGAGAAAGGGAACAAACATTTGCTTGTAATGGTCGATAATTTTTCACGGTTTTGCGAACTAGTTCCTATCCCGAACAAAACAGCAGAAACCATAGCCAGCGCATTCCATGACCAAATAATTTGTAGATATAGTATGCCTAAAGTAATCCTTTCAGATAATGGTCCGGAATTCAGTAATAGTATTCTAACTAGCTTGTGTGATTTATATAACATCAAAAAATGTAGCATTATGCCTTACCATCCGGCAAGTAATGGACTAGCTGAACGTACTAACAGGAAAGTGTTAGATGCCTTGAGAGTCACGTTGAATTTTGATAACCACAATTGGGATGATTTTATACCCTTAATTCAGTGTGCTATAAATTCTTCAATTAATGTTTCTACTGGTGACACACCTCACGCTATTCTTTATGGTACAGATAAGATCCTCCCTAATGAATTGATTAACGTACCTCCTACTCCCTTATATAACGTAGATGATTTTGTTCAAGTGAAGCGTAGACAAATGCAACTAGTATTCAAGAAAATACGAGAACAACTGTCCAAAGCAACAGCCGAGTTCACTCTAGCAAGGAATGCACGAGCTAAACCCAGTAAAATAACTATTGGATCTGTAGTAATGATACTTAACCAACACAGGTCTGGTCCTATGTACAAGTTAACTAAGAAATTTTTGGGTCCATATAAGGTAATCGAGCTTATTAAAGGTAACAAATACAGACTTAAGAACTTGTTAACAGGAGAGTATATAAATGAGCATTTAGACCACATGAAGTTAGCTAAAATGACTGTTGACGAGACTGATGAGGAAGATGACAATGAACTTACCCAGACAGATACTCCTACTCGGACACCACCTTCTGTGGTTGACAGACCACTTGATGTTCAGCAACCCCATACTAGCAATTATAATCTTAGATCTAGACCTCTCGTTTCAACCGTGCACTCACCACACGTCCATTGGCTAGATGTTAACGAGGATATCTCTCAAGATGATAGTTTGTCACATGAAGTTTCATCTGTTCCGGACCTTCAGTCAGAGCCAGAGTTGTATAGTGCTCTGGATGAGCTAGGTGTAGATATCCGCAGAATTTATAATTGATTGCACTCTGCAGTTATTCTGTTTGTTTTGAAAAAAAAATCATTTGCAGTATTTCTACCACATGTGTCTTATTATTACCATTATATATAATGTATAGTTTTTCTCAACTTTATTTGGTTATAAATTAGATGCCATTGTTAAGTCTACTACCATTTGTATTTTTACAGTGCTTGTCATAAGAGTTATTATTGTTCTAGCAACCACATTGAGGCCAGTGAATCCTGACTGCTATCACGCAGATGTTAGTCTTCTTGATCCAGGTCTTGTATATGCTTGTAAATATATTGCACATTATATATATTGTACATTGGTCTTGTAAATATATTGTATATTTCGAAAAAAAAAAAAAGAGAGAAAAAAAAAAAATTATCTATCTTGAAATTCAATTGTGGTTGTTAGGTCAGAACTTTGTTCCATTAATGTAATAATTGTTTAATTTTGTATGGTTTTCAAGCACATGCCATTGACACATGTTAATAATTTTGTTTAGGCAATACCTTGAGTTGTATTGTTCATATCTGATCAGTAGACATACACATGTTCTTAATACTCTGGTTTAATCAAAGAATTGTTACCATGATTTTCACCTATTATGATGAATTTTTTTTTTTGGTGCATATATGCCGAGTTGTTAGTATTACGCACACCTGATCTTCTTTCAATGTTTTATTATGCAAATTTCACATGTAAGCCATTATTGAATGCCACCGAGGTCCTTTCAGTATCATTGTAACTATATAGCTAGCCAGAGCTTGTCGACAAGGGACGTCGACTTGGTAGCGTGTCCGAGCGGTGTTATACTCAAATTCTGTCAGTTGAAATGTAACCAATCACAGGCGAGTAGGCCTCTGACGTCATGCCAGACAGAGGAGCATCAGCCATGCTCCCAGCAGCCTCAGTTATCCTCACAGACTCAGAGTAGAAGTGGACCTCGGCTAGGCCAGTTATACACCTGTTTGCCTCAGTCAATAAATATATACAGAAGCGACTACTGATGTCTACATTCTACCCGAACAAGGCAAACGAATACTTAGGGCTAGCCTCACCTAACTTTACAGGGGGAATGGTCTGTGGTACGGGACGGACATAGGCTGCACAGGGTTGGCCTGAGTTAAATACTTCAAGAAATATTAGCATTTATAGAGACCAAACGATTTTCAAGGAGTCAAAGTGTGAAATATTTAGTATGCGAGAAGGGGAAGAGGGGAGGGACCATGGGGAGGGGGATACAGTGGAAGGGGAAGAAGGGAGAAGAGAAGAAAAGGGTGGAAGTTGGAGCTGTGGGGATAGTGGAGAAAAGAAGAGGGATAGAAGGGGGGATGGTAGAGAGAGAGAGAGAGAGAGAGAGAGAGAGAGAGAGAGAGAGAGAGAGAGAGAGAGAGAGAGAGAGAGACAGAGAGACAGAGAGACAGAGAGACAGACAGACAGACAGACAGAGAGACAGACAGACAGACAGACAGACAGACAGACAGAGAAATTATTTATTATTTCAAGCAAAGGTTAGACATATAGAAGACTGACTTTGGTTTAGAATCAATAGGAACAGCCTCGTAAGGGCCAAGAAACCTGCAGCTTCAAATATTGAGTCCTAGTTCTTATATTCTTGACGGGGTCACGAGAGGGACAAGGCTTAACAAGGGTCAGAGGTCAGGAAAGACGACAGCATCGCGCACCCCACAAACACTAACAACATACTTGGTCACACAATAAAAACAACATCACACGAGTTAGGTGGAGTTCCAAGCGGTTACACACTCAGGTCGGTGCACAAGGAGCCACACACTTAGGTCGGTGCACAAGGAGTGGTCACACACTCAGGTCGGTGCACAAGGAACCACACACTCAGGACGGAGCACAAGGAGCCACACACTCAGGACGGAGCACAAGGAGCCGCACACTCAGGACGGAGCACAAGGAGTCACACACTCAGGACGGAGCACAAGGAGTCACACACTCAGGACGGAGCACAAGGAGCCACACATTCAGGACGGAGCACAAGGAGCCACACACTCAGGACGGAGCACAAGGAGCCACACACTCAGGACGGAGCACAAGGAGCCACACACTCAGGACGGTGCACAAGGAGCCACACACTCAGGACGGAGCACAAGGAGCCACACACTCAGGACGGAGCACAAGGAGCCACACACTCAGGACGGAGCACAAGGAGCCACACACTCAGGACGGAGCACAAGGAGCCACACACAATCATGAGAGTGCACAAGAGGGGGTCACAAAATTCAGGCAAGGTCACCTAAATGAAGTTAGGTCACTAATGAAAGGTCACTCACACAGGTAACACAAACCCACACATATGATTGAGGGTCAAGAATACTGTATAGTGTCATCAGAGGTCAGCCGAGGTCACAGGGATGGCTGACCCCGTAACTGATAATCCACTTACAACCCAGCCTCGAAAGTTATTTTCCAAGCAGTTAACTCCTAAATCCTCATATATTTCCATGCCAGCACTTTACGAAATGGAGAAATTTACGAGAAGAACAATATGCTACTTTATGAAAGTGTCTAAATTAACTTTAGTAAACTTCCAGCAGGGTGATGAGGTAAAGTTTTTAAGTGGACAATTATGCCCACCCACTGACCAATGGGAGGAAGTTCTCACAGGTGTGGGAACAGGAGCCAGGGCCAGTGCCAGGGGGAAGTTCTCACAGGTCTGGGAACAGGAGCCAGGGCCAGTGTCAGGGGGAAGTTCTCACAGGTCTGGGAACAGGAGCCAGGGCCAGTGTCAGGGGGAAGTTCTCACAGGTGTGGGAACAGGAGCCAGGGCCAGTGTCAGGGGGAAGTTCTCACAGGTCTGGGAACAGGAGCCAGGGCCAGTGTCAGGGGGAAGTTCTCACAGGTCTGGGAACAGGAGCCAGGGCCAGTGTCAGGGGGAAGTTCCCACAGGTCTGGGAACAGGAGCCAGGGCCAGTGTCAGGGGGAAATTTGTTCCACCACACGTCTGCAATTATCACCTGCTGGCCTCGTGGCCCGTGATCACTAGTATGGGTTGTGGTTTGGGTTTCAACTCTTATTGCACAGCTGCACAGGTCACGACGTTGGTCTCACGCACAGACCATGACCTTGGTGGTACGCACAGGCCACGACCTTGGTGGCACGCACAGGCCATGACCTTGGTGTCACGCACAGACCAAGACCTTGGTGGCACGCACAGGTTCACGACCCGTGGGTCACGCACAGGCCCACGACCCGTGGGTCACGCACAGGCCCACGACCCGTGGGTCACGCACAGGCCCACGACCCGTAGGTCACGCACAGGCCCACGACCCGTGGGTCACGCACAGGCCCACGACCCGTGGGTCACGCACAGGCCCACGACCCGTGGGTCACGCACAGGCCCACGACCCGTGGGTCACGCACAGGCCCACGACCCGTGGGTCACCCAAGGTAGCGGGATAAGGAAGACGCGCGACTGTTGGAGGCGGCGTTTGGTGCTGCTATCCAGACCTGGGCTGAGGCGGTCCACCACACACACTAAACTGGTTGCCTGCCTCCCCGCCACCCCACCACCACACCACCACCACCACCACCACCCACCGCACACTCCCACATGCGCACACACCATGCCCCCACCACAGCCACCCCACAACGCCACCTCCATGCGCTTACATGGAGGTGGCGCACACGTCCTACCTCCACCACATATATATGTACCAAAGAGCCAGAGCTCAACCCCTGCAAGCACAATTAGGTGAGTACAAACGCACACACACACACACACACACACACACACACACACACACACACACACACACACACACACACCGTTCTTCGGGGTAGTTAACTAATGGAATGCATTAAGTAGTGATGTGGTGGAGGCTGACTCCATACACAGTTTCAAATATAGATATGATAGAGCCCAGTAGGCTCAGCAATCTGTACATCTGTTGATTGACAGTTGAGAGGCGGGACCAAAGAGGCAGAGCTTAACCCCAGCAAACACAACTAGGTGAGTACACACACACACACGACACACACGCTGAGCAAAGCAGGGAATCTGGTAGCTGAGCAAACAGCGCACAGGATTCGTAATTCTGTGGCCCAGGTTCGATTCCCGGATCAGGTAGAAACAAATGGGCAAAGTTTCTTCCACCTCTGATGCCCCTGTTACCTAGCAGTAAATAGGTGCTTGGGAGTTAGACAGCACCTTAGCACTAGACAGCTGCTACAGGCTGCTTCGTGTGTGTGTGTGTGGTGTGTGTGTGTGTGTGTGTGTGTGTGTGTGTGTGTGTGTATGTGTGTCTATGTGTGTGTGTGTGTGTGTGTGTGTGTGTGTGTGTGTGTGTGTGTGTGTGTGTGTGTGTGTGTGTGTGTGTGTGTGTGTGTGTGTTTACTAGTTGTGTTTTTGCGGGGGTTGAGCTTTGCTCTTTCGGCCCGCCTCTCAACTGTCAATCAACTGTTTACTAACTACTTTTTTCTTCTTTTTTTCCCACACCACACACCAGGAAGCAGCCCGTGACAGCTGACTAACTCCCAGGTACCTATTTACTGCTAGGTAACAGGGGCACTTAGGGTGAAAGAAACTTTGCCCATTTGTTTCTGCCTCGTGCGGGAATCGAACCCGCGCCACAGAATTACGAGTCCTGCGCGCTATCCACCAGGCTACGAGGCCCCCCCCAATTGTGTGTGTGTGTGTGTGTGTGTGTGTGTGTGTGTGTGTGTGTGTGTGTGTGTGTGTGTGTGTTAGAGAGATATATGTAATATATATAATATAGGAAAAATAGATTGGTTAGAAAGACGGGGTCCAAGAGCTAATAGCTCGATTCTGCAGACACAAAATATACACATACACGACTACCTGCCACCACACTACAGGCAGCATATGGGAACCTGGCAAATACTTAAACACTTAAAACCTAAATAAGCATTCAAGACGATGTACACAGCCTGTGAGGCAATAGTAAAGTGCAAACAAGAAGTTTGCAACAAAATTACTACCAGAACTAAGAGAGCAAAACCACGAGGGCATGCTATAGGAACCAAATATCTCAACACTAGGGGGTAAAGAAGAGAGAGAGATAGAGATATGACTACAATATACAAGATACTGAAGGGAAATAGACAATGACAGCCTCTTTAAACAGAGAGAAAATAGGGAAAGAAGACATATGTGGAAGCTGAAACAGCCAATGAGTCGAAATAGCAGGACTTTATCATTATTGAGTGAACGTTATCCAGCGGCTTCCAATCCTACAGCATCTTTTATCAAACATTGTATTATAATTTTAAATGGAATTAACAGACTATTCAAACTCGTGTAACTTATTCACTACGCTCACGCTGCGAGCTTCCTCGCTCTGTGACACTGCCAGCATCTCGTTATCATACATGACCTTAGTTCTTCCATATGTCAGTTTTCCTAATATAAAAATGTTTTATGGTGTTATCATGTCTTCTCCCCCCCCCCCTTCCCCACCTCTCTCTCTCTCCCTCCTCTACAATGTCTTTCCCTAGTGGCACGGTAGAAAAATGGTCTTGGTCTGAGACCAAGAGAGAGAGAGAAAGGATCACTTATCACATGTGTAAATTACAGTAACGAATTTAGTACCCCTTAATCCCACATATGGTTTGGGATTGTTGCTGACTCGACCAAGCGTCATATACAAAGCAATTAAACAGGATGACCTGTACTCGTCCGGGGATACGGACAAAATCCCTACCTGACAAAATCCTTTAGAACAAAAACCCCACGGACAAAAATTCCACTGGATATAAACCCCATCCATACCGGACAAAAACCTCAGAGTGGACAAAATTTCCTCAATAAAAAAATTAATTAAAACCCTATTTAAGCATCAGCATCTCCTATAATCCGCGTTCTAGTTCTAGGTCTTCTAGCAAGACTTAACCCACAGAGCCCAGACTCTAATATTGTATAATTTTAGGCTTGAGTTCGATCCTTTGCTAGGTAGGTTAGGCCAAGTAAATAGTTTCTGGCCATTCCCAAGAAGTGTCTTTTACACAGACTAGAAAATATGCACTTCTAGGAAGGTTAAGCTAGGACAGTAGGCTCTAGCCTCTGCTCTATCCCGTTTTCTGCTGGTTGGCCAGAAAGCTGTGTTCGTGGCACGGACCAAGATGTCACCTAGTGATGTCCCTCTATAAAAAAGATGTCCATATAAATAAAAAAAAGACTCCATAATGCGTGTGCCTCCTGTCGATGTCAATCTTACCAAGTTACCACCACCACAGAAGAAGACAAAACAGGTTTACATAAACTCGGCGATCAGGCCGGTATGCAGATGCTACGCCTGCCATTGGTCCCCTAACCTGTGACGCAAGCAGGGATTACCTGCTCTGATTTGTGAAAAGAAGGGCTACCCGCGGTGTTGCCATTGACAAGGCATCATAATATTCTCTTGAAATTGAACATAATATACACATTATTAATATCGGATTAAGTTATACAAAACAATAAAAATAACATGCTTGTATACGTGTGATTAGTTGTAGGCCTACAAGATTAGGGCACCTTCAATAATAATCTACATCCACTCTCACTTCACTCACAACCCCTCTACTCCCCCCCCCCCTCAACCACAATCCATCCAGCCCCCACCTTAGCCACAACCACCCTAGACACAACCTTCCCCCCTACCTCAGCCACAACCTTCCCCCCTACCTCAGCCACAACCTTCCCCCCTACCCCAGCCACAACCTTCCCCCCCTACCTCAGCCACAACCTTCCCCCCCTACCTCAGCCACAACCTTCCCCCCTACCTCAGCCACAACCTTCCCCGCTACCTCAGCCACAACCTTCCCCGCTACCTCAGCCACAACCTTCCCCGCTACCTCAGCCACAACCTTCCCCCCCTACCTCAGCCACACCTTCCCCCCTACCTCAGCCACTACCTTCCCCCCCTACCTCAGCCACAACCTTCCCCCCTACCTCAGCCACAACCTTCCCCGCTACCTCAGCCACAACCTTCCCCCCTACCTCAGCCACAACCTTCCCCCCCTACCTCAGCCACAACCTTCCCCCCTACCTCAGCCACAACCTTCCCCCCTACCTCAGCCACAACCTTCCCCCCTACCTCAGCCACAACCTTCCCCCCTACCTCAGCCACAACCTTCCCCGCTACCTCAGCCACAACCTTCCCCCCCTACCTCAGCCACAACCTTCCCCGCTACCTCAGCCACAACCTTCCCCGCTACCTCAGCCACAACCTTCCCCCCCTACCTCAGCCACAACCTTCCCCCCCTACCTCAGCCACAACCTTCCCCCCCTACCTCAGCCACAACCTTCCCCCCTACCTCAGCCACAACCTTCCCCCCTACCTCAGCCACAACCTTCCCCCCCTACCTCAGCCACAACCTTCCCCCGCTACCTCAGCCACAACCTTCCCCCCCTACCTCAGCCACAACCTTCCCCCCCTACCTCAGCCACAACCTTCCCCCCTACCTCAGCCACAACCTTCCCCCCTACCTCAGCCACAACCTTCCCCCCTACCTCAGCCACAACCTTTCCCCCTACCTCAGCCACAACCTTCCCCCCTACCTCAGCCACAACCTTCCCCCCTACCTCAGCCACAACCTTCCCCCCCCCCCGACACACACACAAAGAGCCATGCGTCATGCTAGTCCTTCCTTACTATCACTTTGGTATATTATACAGTAAAAGTTACACACTAAAAATACGAATTTTTATTCCGTACTGTTTCAAAGCGCTTCCTTAAGGATACGCTCGTTATTGTACCTAAAGTTTGCCACCCCTGTGAAAGGGGCATTTTTACTGTCCCATAACTATCCCTAGCCTTAAACTATACAACCATAACTAGCCCTGGCCGTAAACTATATACAACCATAACTAGCCCTGGCCGTAAACTATACAACCATAACTAGCCCTGGCCGTAAACTATATACAACCATAACTATCCCTGGCCGTAAACTATACAACCATAACTACCCCTGGCCGTAAACTATATAACCATAACTATCCCTGGCCGTAAACTATACAACCATAACAACCCCGGGCCGTAAACTATACAACCATAACTAGCCCTGGCCGTAAACTATACAACCATAACTATCCCTGGCCGTAAACTATACAACCATAACTAGCCCTGGCCGTAAACTATACAACCATAACTAGCCCTGGCCGTAAACTATACAACCATAACTAGCCCTGGCCGTAAACTATACAACCATAACTAGCCCTGGCCGTAAACTATACAACCATAACTATCCCTGGCCGTAAACTATACAACCATAACTAGCCCGGGCCGTAAACTATACAACCATAACTAGCCCTGGCCGTAAACTATACAACCATAACTAGCCCTGGCCGTAAACTATACAACCATAACTAGCCCTGGCCGTAAACTATATACAACCATAACTAGCCCTGGCCGTAAACTATATACAACCATAACTAGCCCTGGCCATACCATATGCAACCGGTCATTATAGTCTAGCACTCTAGGGTAGCTGCATATATGACTATTTACTTAACGTTAAAAACAAGGGGTAAAGGGGACTTTCTTCCCCATTTTTCATTGTAGTTCTCGACCATTACCGTGAACTTAAGCCTCCCTGCCATTAACAAAATTATTACTTAAAATTACTTACATTAACAAAATTATTAAAAATTATTAACATTTGACACAAATTTAAAGCATTTCGTGAGCACACAGAAATAACGTAATTCAGCTTCTAATTAAAATAAATTGAGATTGACGAAGTATTCGTTAATGTTTTCAAGTAGTTTTGATTGTTTACTGTTAAATAACAATATTTGGTCTTCCTTCTGCGAGGCACGACAGCCTAGGAAGTCGGAGAGTGCGTGAGTGCGCGCGCTTGCGTGTGCGTTAGTAGCCTTTAAGGTCTTACTAGAAATAACGCGCGCAAACTTGTGTGTATATTACGGTGAATGTCCTCTTGAATATTAGTGTTCGTGTGTATGTTTGTTCGTGGCCTTGCGTGCACCTCTGGGCTTCCGTTCGTGTCAGCGCCTTTAGGTGCGTGTTGAGTGAACGCCTGCGGCCTTGCCTGTGTGTGTGTGAAACCTTTCCTCTCACTTGTTCGTCCTCTCTCACTCTCCCACTCGCCCTCTCTCGTCCTCCCTCTCGCCCTTTCCCACTCTCCCTCTCACCCTCCCTCTCGCTGCTCGCCCTCTCTCACCCTCCCTCTCGCCATCTCTCACTCTCCCTCTCACTGCTCGCCTTCTCTCACTGCTCTCATCCTCTCACTCTCCCTCTCGTCCTCCCTCTCACCCTCTCACTCTCACCCTCCCTCTCGATGCTCGCCCTCTCTCACCCTCCCTCTCGATGCTCGCCCTCTCTCACCCTCCCTCTCGCCCTCTCTCACTCTCTCTCACCCTCTCACTCTCCCTCCTTCTAACAATTTATCATTAAATGATGAAAAATGAACATAAAAACGCACAGATAAAAATCATAAATAAGAATGTCAAGAATTCTATACCCCACATTTTTGTTATTCAAGGAAAGACGAGAGAAGATGAAAGGAACTGGAGAAGTAAGAGGAAACGATGAATAAAAGAGAGGGACGAGGACTGGAAAGTGCGTATAAGACTACCGTAATTGGGTGGAAAGAGAAGATGAATATACCACAAGGAAGTAAATGATGAACACAAACGAATAATAATAATAATAATAATAATAATAATAATAATAATAATAATAATAATAATAATAATAATAATAATAATAATAATAATAATAATATGTTCTGCTTACAAGTATAGATACGAGGGTATAAATTTATAAACAAATATGAAATACAAGTCGGCATCGACGAAGACTCTCTCTCAAAGAAGGGAGTGGGGGGGGGAGGGGGGGAGGGGGGGAAGAGAGAGAGAGAGAGAGAGAGAGAGAGAGAGAGAGAGAGAGAGAGAGAGAGAGAGAGAGAGAGAGGAGAGAGAGAGGAGAGAGAGAGGAGAGAGAGAGGAGAGAGAGAGGAGAGAGAGAGGAGAGAGAGAGAGAGAGAGAGAGAGAGATGAGAGAGAGAGAGAGAGAGAGAGAGAGAGAGAGAGAGAGAGAGAGAGAGAGGGGGGGGGGCGGGGGGGAGACAGTGAATGAGAAGACTGGGTGTGATCCAAATAAATATGAATAAATTATTTAGGCTCTCTCTTAATGTATAAGGCGGCACAAGTGTTGCTGGGAGTATATAAATGGGCCGAGTATGGTAGCGGGTATGTTAAGACAGAGGAGACATCTGGGCTGCCAACATATGTCAGGATTCCTCTAAGAGTATCTGCCAATTGTGTGAAGCTGGCCAGTAACTTCAGTGACCGGGCAGTAACTTCAGTGACCGGGCAGTAACTTCAGTAACCGGGCAGTAATTTCAGTGACCGGGCAGTGACTGTAAACTATAGCCAGAAATGGTCTTAAAAGCTAATACACAATGAAGACTTGTGATGAGGGCCTGAGGGAATGTTACAGATGTGGGACAGGAGATGGGATAATGACTCAAGCGAATGGAGTAGGCAGTTCTGATCTGCGAATAGTGTTGAAGCAGTTTGACAGTGGAACCATGGACACATCGCCACAGTCACATGCAGAACTCTACACTCACACCCTGATGTAGAACTCTACACTCAAGTGAGTTGGTATACTCACGAATTGGTATACCCAAAGAACACCTGATTTACCATTATCCTACGGAGAAGCTGGCAGGGACAGACGTCACCAAGTACGTGACAGTACTCAACAGGCTACTTGAAGCAAATGGTCTAGGAGGCGATGAGTCACAATAACGTGGCTAAAGTATGTTGACCAGACCACACACTAGAAGGTGAAGGGACGACGACGTTTCGGTCCGTCCTGGACCATTCTCAAGTCGATTGTGAATGGTCCAGGACGGACCGAAACGTTGTCGTCCCTTCATCTTCTAGTGTGTGGTCTAGTCAACAAATGGGAATGTCGGTCCCAGACGACCTACTCTAGACTCTACAGCCTACCACAACTCAACCAGAACTGATCCCAACACTGGCAGAAACAGCGGAACCAGCAGCAGCAACAAAGACACTGAAAACAGTGGTAGCCACACCAAAGCCTCAGGACCCAGCTTCCGCATCATACCAACAAGTGGCTGCAACGACAAGGAAACCAGCATCTACACCAAAGAGCTTCTACAACACAAGTCACTTATATTGAACCAGAAACCGAAGCCAAGCAAGACAGACAAGAGAAATCCCTGTTATTGTGTCTTCATCCCATCGGAAGCCAACTTTACAGGCAACAGAACTACCAGACACACCCCTGACCTTGGCATGCAACGAGCTCATTGTCAACCAGAACCCCGACAAACTCCCTCGCCGATTGTTTCTCCACCACCACACAATGGAACACTTCGTGGACCTCTACCGTCCTGAAGGAACAGAACTACGACCCGAGATACAACCTCAATAAGGGACAGGCTGACTTCTCCGCCATAACCGACGACCCGGAAGGAACTCCGGCACCAAGTTTGGCGTGCGGCCTATTCAAGCGAACCTTCTCCAGCAGAACTCTCCTTCAAGGCATCACCAAACAACGGTTAAAAGAACGGAAGGGTCACCAACTCTATACGGCAGACGCCTCCTACAAGCCCGACAGAGTACCTCAACTGAACTAGGACAACACCAACCCGCCTCACCACCTCTCCCGCCGCTGAAGAACTTATTATTATTAACATCTTTATTGACAAAATTAATTACAATTTTGCCTACTCTGAGCATTTCAATTAAGCCTTATTAAAGTGAGGATAATGCTGGTATTCACTGTCACACAGGACAGAGGGTCACACACAAGACAATAAGTCTAAACTGTAGGCTGCAGCACATATATATCACGGTTACAATCAATGTTTTAATCTATGAATATGTGAAAACAACTTCAAACTCCAAGCCATGACCGAAAACATGATGCCAACCCAGGGTGACCAGGCTACCTACCTGTCAAGCCTCCTCTACATCCAGATCCTCTTCCAAGAATGTCACCTCCCGATCCTTCTTCCTTCCCCCATGTTTTCCAAGGTCTTTGGAACAGAAAGCTAAGCTAAAGCGCGCGACAGTGCGTAAACCCCCCTCCCCCCATCCCCTCCCCCACACTCTCCCCTTCACTTCCCCACCCTCCCCACCCCTCTCACCATCTCACCCCCACCCTCCCCACCCCTCTCACCTCACCCTCCCCATGCACACACATTTTCCCCCAGACAAATAAAAACGCCAAACGCTCCATGATGTGAAGAGGCGTGAAAGGAAAGGGCAGTGGGAGGGGAAGACGAAGGAACAGTGGATGAGAAAGGAGATGAGAGGAGGAAAAGGAGAATGAGATGAAAGCGGGGGGGGGGGGAGAATGAAAGTGGGAGGAGGAGGAATAAGGAAGTTTGAAGAGTAGTAGGAGAGGGGGGAGGAGAAGTTGGGGGGTAATTTGTAGAAGAATTAGGGAGAATAAAAAGGAGAAGAGCAAAATGAGAGAACAGTTATGAGGGAGGGAACACGATGAGAGGTGGAGAAGCGGGAGGGAAATTGTGGGAAGTAACGGGAATTAGGATTATGGAGAGGGGGGGGGGGGTGTAGGAGGGAGGGAGGGAGGGGGAGGAAGAAGGGGGCAGGGGATGTAGGAAGAATACGAGGGATGGTAGGAGGATGGGATAGTTAATAGTAAAGGGCGGATTTAAGCCAAGGGAAATGAGGGAAAGGTAAGGGAATGATAATGGGGAAAATTAGTATGGAGGGGGTAATAAATCAATATTAATAGAGCAAACTGGCAACAATTTGGGGAAAATGGGGAAGAGAATTGTGGGCAGGGAGAGGAGAGGAGAGGGGAGAAACGGGGAGGGGTGAGACAGAGAGGAGAGGAGCCAAGAGAGCGATCAAAACCAGCCAGGGACAAGAAAATGGTTCAAGTTAAACTGATTGGAGAAATGCAATTACTTCGGAATAACACGACCAAGTCTGCAGGTGTTGGCAGGTCTTAGTGGTGTTGAAGAGGGTGGAGACGGAGGCTGGGGGAGCAGAGGAGGGGGGGGGGGGAGGAAGTGAGGGGAAGAGGGAGAGACGGGGGGGGGGGGGGGGGAAGGGGGAAGATTGAGGAGGGAAGGAAGGAGCTGGAAGAGCATGATACCTGGTTGATGGGGTTTGGGGAGTTCTTCTACACCCCCAAGCTTGACTTGTGAGAGTTTGGTCCATGGAACAGCGAGAACAGGAAAGTACGGTGTGATGACGATGAACACTGAAAGAGTACTCACCTAGTTGTGTTTGCGGGGGTTGAGCTCTGGCTCTTTGGTCCCGCCTCTCAACCGTCAATCAACAGGTGTACAGATTCCTGAGCCTACTGGGCTCTATCATATCTACACTTGAAACTGTGTATGGAGTCAGCCTCCACTTATCACTTCCTAAGTGTGTGAGTGTTGTGGTGTGTGTGTCGAGCTGGACATGCAGGAGTGAGGTGGGCGTTATAGCTGTCCTGGCGGTCGAGTTGTGTGTTGTATCTTCTCTTGAAGTTGTTGGTGAAGGTGGCTTCCGCGCCTCCTGTCACCGCAGTCCACTTGTTTAACACCCGCATGAATATTACTTAACATCTCTCTCCACTCACTTGCATGTGCATCAAGTTGATAAAACAATAACACAGTAGCAGGCAAAATACAGTGAGGACAATAGCAATAAAAACTAAATAGCATTGCTACTAATTAACAATAAAAACTAATAATCACTGAAATGGCAATAACTAATAATTATGAGAATAAATGATGATAACGATTATGATGTTAAGTAATAACACTGGCTAATGTTTTACGACATCACAGGACGACACCACGACCCACCATTCACCACATACAATGCAGGTGAACTAATTTATAATTATACAATGAACCCCAAATTGCAGAACCCCCAACAGGGTATGAAGGTCACCATGCGGGAGGAGTACCAGCTACCACACAGCGAAGATACTTCCAGGTGACCTTCCTGCCTCCAAGACGACATCGATGTTGAGTACGGCTGACGTAGCCAACAGTTTTTTTTTTGTTGGGGGGGGGGATAAAGAAGAAGAAGAGGCATAGATGAAGGGAAGTTTAGAATTGGGAAACACAGTGAGAGGTATGAAAGCAGGCGGCGGGCTGTCCGCCAACAGGTCTGGGTTGAAACAGATGTGAGAGTGGAAGGCAATATCACCCCTACGAAGAGGCCAGAGATGAGGTTCAGGAGTGTCCAGATGTACTAACTACCTTAGATTTGTGTAGAGGATGGAGAATGAGCAAGGGCGAAGGAGTGGATGGGATAGGAGAATCAGGAAGAAACAAGAGAATGTAGAAAGATGAGAATAGTTGAGGATGATGAGGAAAAGAAGGAAGATGAGGAGAGTTGAGGATGAGGAGAGGCTGGGGCCCGCAGCTGGCGAGAAATCAATACAAGGCGACAACTTCAGTATTGGAGACAGCATATACAGCCAAAACAAAAACTAAAAAAACAACTTTTTTGGGCACGTATATGACAAATAATATTACAACACAGATTTAGTGACAAAAATATTACAGGTGAACCATATTTTGCATTTCAGTTCACTCTGAAACCAGCTCCAAAGTGAGTGACACAATACAGAAGGAATATAAACGATTTAGAGATCAGAAGGAAGCAGAAAACAGAACAAATCCACAAGGGCCGTGACGAGGATTCGAACCTGCGTCCGAGAGCATCCTAGACGCTGCCTTAATCGACTGAGCTACAACATGAGTCAAAAAGAGTTGAAACCCGAAGTTCTACTGAACTTACTGGATCCTGCAGCCTCTCCGAGACACAAACCAGGGCAGAAAACAGAATGTCGAAGAACAGTTGATGAGCTCTGCCAAGCCACGTGTGTAACCGCAGCATAACGGTATTACCGCTTGTGTTGAGCAAACCCAAACACCACACACTACAGTGATCTTTAACCCTGTCCATGGAGAACAGAAGAAAATGTAAATATGCTGGTTAGCACTGTTAATGTGTGGCCACGTCTGTAGTAGAAAATAATAATAATAATAATAAAATAAACTACAGTGACCCGGGATAACTCAGGAGACAACGTGTGAGGCAGCGCTCAGTATTGCCTCACACACCAAACCGCCTTTGGCAGATTTTCTTTGATTTCGAGGCGTTCCCAGCCGAGGCCTGTGCATTTTTCTTTCCGCATGCACGCAGGCACGCGCGCGCGCACACACACACACACACACACACACACACACACACACACACACACACACACACACACACACACATGCTAGGATGGTGTAGGGAGCAGGAGGCCAGATACAAGGTATCATCTGGGAGAGGAAATTCTTCAGGAGTCAGAGAAGGAAAAAGACTTGGGGGTTGATATCACGCCAGACCTGTCTCCTGCAGCACATATCAAGCGGATAACATCAGCGGCATATGCCAGGCTGGCCAACATACGAACGGCATTCAGAAACTTGTGTAAAGAATCATTCAGAACTTTGTATACCACATATCTCAGGCCAATCCTGGAGTATGCAGCCCCAGCATGGAGTCCATATCTAGTCAAGGATAAGACTAAACTGGAAAAGGTTCAAAGGTTTGCCACCAGACTAGTACTCGAGCTGAGAGGTATGAGCTACGAGGAGAGACTACGGGAATTAAACCTCACTTCGCTGGAAGACAGAAGAGTTAGGGGGACATGATCACCACATTCAAGATTCTGAAGGGGATTGATAGGGTAGATAAAGACAGTCTATTTAACACAAGGGGAACACGCACAAGGGGACACAGGTGGAAACTGAGTGCCCAAATGAGCCACAGAGATATTAGAAAGAACTTTTTTAGTGTCAGAGTGGTTGACAAATGGAATGCATTAGGGGGTGATGTGATGGAGGCTGACTCCATACACAGTTTCAAGTGTAGATATGACAGAGCCCGATAGGCTCAGGAACCTGTACACCTGTTGATTGACGGTTGAGAGGCGGGACCAAAGAGCCAGAGCTCAACCCCCGCAAACACAACTAGGTGAGTACAACTAGGTGAGTACACACACACACACGCACTGTTTGATCAGAGTAAAATAGCAGCAAGTGCCGCCCACTTTATCGAGAGAGAGAGAGAGAGAGAGAGAGAGAGAGAGAGAGAGAGAGAGAGAGAGAGAGAGAGAGAGATAGAGAGAGAGAGAGAGAGAGAGAGAGAGAGAGAGAGAGAGAGAGAGAGAGAGAGAGAGAGAGAGAGAGAGAGAGAGAGAGAGAGAGGATAGGGGATATATATATATATATATATATATATATATATATATATATATATATATATATATATATATATATATATATATATATATATATATATATATATATATATATATATATAATCTGTGAAGTGTGCCGTTAAAAGCTAACATGCTATCCATCGAATTTTAAACAGAGATTATGATTTGGTTAATTATTTTATCGCTTTTCTCACAAAAATGTATATATACAAACCAGCATTCGCCATTCCATTAATTCACAATTCTAACATTTTTATCTTTTAACGTTCGACTCATTTGGGTAATTAAGTTTCCGCCTGTGACTACTTTTTCACGTTGGACTCGTTCCGAATATTCTGTCCACGACTGTGCTGTCTATTCCAATACTAATTCTTTGAACGTGGTTATCATGCCTCCACAGAATATCTCACGGTGGTGCGAGGTTTAATTCTTTAGTCTTTCCGCGTAATGTTTTAACGAGACGCAGAGCACACTAGTGGTCTGGAAAACATACAAAATATAACAGAAATTTGTGACATGTTGTATAGAAGATTCCTTGCATATGGATTTTTAATAAGATTTTTTACAAGCAATTCTTTTATGTTTGCCAACTTATGTGTTAGCAACGCGCAGATATTTTTCTTTTTTTTTTCGATTCCTCAGGGGGAGGGGGGGGGGGTTTACCTCCCCCCTGACACCTCGTACCCGGCCTCCTGTTACCGGAACCCAGCTTCATTACTTTGCACTCGTTTGAGTTAAACTTTTGAAGCCACCCAATTGTGGCTACAAGCGTACCTCGGTACCAAGCCTGGCCTCGGGCCGGGCTTGGGGAGTAGAAGAACTCCCAGAACCCCATCAACCAAGTATCAACCAAGTACCCAAATGAACTGGGTCCCCCACACGAGCCATAGAGACACTAGAAAGAACTTTTTTAGTGCCAGGGCAGTTAACAAATGCAATACATTAGGAAGTGATGTGGTGGAGGCTGACTCCATACAGTTTCAACCCAACAGGTTCAGGAATCTGTACACCGGTTGATTGACAGTTGAGAGGCGGGACCAAAGAGTCGAAGCTCAACCTTCAACTCAACCTCAAAGATGAACAATTATGGAAGGAGGAGAGGTTGAGAAAATGTCTACCGTCTACATTCAACAATATAGTGTTCTAGTGAATGCATTAAAGGTTTATCACAGAGTTTACAATCTGAATATTCTGGTAGTGGCTCAGCCTCACTAACCTGCCAGATGTGTCTATAGCCAATGGCGAATTACCGCAATGACTACATCACGTTGCCTGGTCCGGTTACTGTGCTGACCATGAACCTTGCAATAATAGGTTGATAAGAACCCATTATTACAAAAGTTATCATATCTTTTAATACTGCAGCTTTCAGATCTCTGGGCATTTCTTAGTTCTTCTAAATCTGAAGTAATTTCTGTAATTTGCATGTTTCTAATAATTGCATTACATAGTCCAAGGTCATAATCAGTGTTTTCTTCCCTGCAAGCCTCATTGGCTAATCGATCTACAAAGTCATATTGTACAGTGGTCCTCCCAGAGACGGACCAAGCGCCTTCAACTGCCCTACTTTCCGCGGTCTCTGCGGCATCTGGGTATATGGAACTGTAACCATGTATCACTAATCATCCTGCGAGATGGCTCATTTTTTGTTTGTATCGTTGCTACTTTATTCACTCTCGTGTTCTTGATGATAACTTCATAATTCAATTAAAAGTTTGCCAGGGCAGACTACTGACCACACGACCACGGACTAACCATTCCGTGAGAGAGGGGTTTCGTCAGCATCATATAGCGAGCTCTTGACACACCTGTGTAACCTTCATATAGTCCAGCCCAGCTGACTAGATGCAGGCGTACCTAAATATGATATCAAAGTGAACTTAAATTCATTCCCCCCCCCCCACACACACACACAATTATATGACAAAGAGTGCTGGGAAGACGGGACACCACGAGCGTAACTCTCATCCTGTAACTACACTTAGGTAATTACACACACACACACACACACACACACACACACACACACACACACACACACACACACACAGGTAGAGGGAGAGGGAAGGTAGAGGAGGAGGCGGAGTGGCCCTACTCATGAGAAGGGAATGGAGTTTTAAGGAGATGGCCATCCCGGGCTGTGAGGAGTTCAGAGACTACATAGCAGGCACCATAACAATGGGAGGACCAAGAATAGTAGTAGCAGTAATATACAACCCTCCACCAAATGACAGGAGACCCAGTCAAGAGTATGAAAACAACAACAAGGCAGTTAACACTATAATTGAGAGGGCAGCCTCTGCTGCCTGTAGAAATAGATCCCACCTGCTCATCATGGGCGACTTCAATCACGGAAAGATTGACTGGGAGAACAAGGAACCGCATGGAGGCGAGGATACGTGGAGAGCCAAACTATTGGAGGTAGTGACAAGCAACTTTTTAACCCAGCATGTCGGAGAACCCACAAGGATGAGAGGCAATGACGAACCAGCGAGACTCGACCTAGTCTTCACTCTGAACGACTCCGACATAAGAGAAATCGGTTTGAGGACCCAGTAGGAATGAGCGACCACAGTGTACTGGTGTTTGAGTACTTGATTGAAGAAGGGTTATTGAACTCGAGGAGGGATACCGAAACCAGAAGGTTAGCATACCGAAAGGAAAACTATGAGGGGATAAGAAAATTCCTAACAGATATAGCATGGGAAACAGAGCTCAGGGGAAAGACGGCCCAAGATATGATGGATTACATCACGCAGAAGTGCAAGGACGCAGCAAACAAGTTTGTCCCAGTCCAAAAGGAAAACAGAGAAATGAAGATGAGAAACCCATGGTTTAATCAAAGATGTAGGCTAGCTAAGCAGCAAAGTAAAAGGGCATGGAGAAACTATAGGAATAACAGGACACTGGAGAGCAGAGAAAGATACCAGAATGCCAGGAATGAATATGTCAGGATGAGAAGAGAGGCAGAAAGACAATACGAAAATGACATCGCAAGCAAGGCAAAGACTCAGCCTAAATTGTTGCATAGCCACATTAGGAGAAAAACAACAGTAAAGGAACAGGTTATGAGATTAAGGATAGGGGCGGAAGGATTCACTACAAATGACAAGGAAGTGTGTGAGGAATTGAATAAGAAATTCCAGGAGGTCTTCACCTTAGAACAAGGAGAAATTCCAGAGGTAAGTGAGGGAATAGCTAACCAGGAACCACTGGAAGAGTTTGAGATTACCAGTGGGGAAGTAAGGAAGTGTTTACTAGAGTTGGACGTGACGAAGGCTATAGGCCCAGATGGAATCTCCCCTTGGGTTCTAAAGGAAGGAGCAAGAGAACTGAGCCTACCACTCTCCATAGTGTATAACAAATCACTGGCAACAGGGGAACTGCCAGATATTTGGAAAGCAGCTAACGTAGTCCCGATATACAAGAAAGGGGATAGACAGGAGGCACTGAACTACAGGCCAGTGTCCCTAACCTGCATACCATGCAAGCTGATGGAGAAGATTGTGCGAAAAAAACTAGTGGAGCATCTGGAGCGAAGGAACTTTGTAACACAGCATCAACATGGGTTCAGGGGATGGCAGGTCCTGCCTCACAGGGTTACTTGAATTCTACGACCAGGCAACAAAAATAAGGCAAGAAAGAGAAGGGTGGGCAGACTGCATATTTTTGGATTGTCAGAAAGCCTTTGATACAGTACCACACAAGAGGCTAGTGCGAAAGTTGGAGATGCAGGCTGGAGTGAGAGGGAAGGTACTCCGGTGGATAGAGGAATACCTAAGCAACAGGAGACAACGAGTCTGTGTGAGGGGTGAGGCCTCAGATTGGCGAGACGTCACAAGTGGAGTCCCGCAGGGGTCAGTCCTTGGACCTATACTGTTTCTGGTATATGTAAATGATCTCCCAGAGGGTATAGATTCGTTCCTCTCAATGTTTGCCGACGATGCAAAAATTATGAGGAGGATTGAAACAGAGGATGATAGTAGGAGGCTACAAGATGACCTGGATAGACTGAGTGAATGGTCCAACAAATGGCTGTTGAAGTTCAACCCGAGTAAATGCAAAGTAATGAAACTAGGCAGTGGAAACAGGAG